>NW_028327172.1:77507972-77727606 GCF_987537825.1 Furipterus horrens | reverse complement strand
CTGGTTTACCTTGTTCATCTAACTATCAAACTTTCTAATATGTTTTAAAACACTCATGTTTAAATATATAATTTGCTTTATTAGTAGCCTTGCTATATAGGTACTATTAAAGAAAGCCTCTGAAGCAGTGTGAACATTTCATTTTTTAATATAAATGTAAAGCTGTCAATACTGATTTATAGCTAGTTTCCTTTTATGGGTATTAGATAGAAGGATATGACAGATCTTTTTTTAAATTTTTTAAGTATTTTTTATTGATTATGTTGTTAGAGTTGTGCCAATTTTTTTCCTTTTGCTCCCCTCCACCCAGTACCCCCTTCCCTCCAGCAGTCCCACTGTCCTTAATTCATGTTCATGGATTGTGCATATATGTTTTTTGGCTTCAACCTTTCCTATATTATTCTTAACTTCCCCCTGTCTATTTTGTAGCAACCAATTATGCTACTTAATCCCTGCACCATTTCCCCATTTCTCACCCTCCCCAATCCCAGCTGATAACCCTCCAGGTGATCCCCATACCTATGATTCTGTTCCTATTCTGGTTTGCTTAGTTGGATTTTGTTGATAGTTGTGAGTTTATTGTCATTTTAATGTTCATAGTTTTGATCTTCTTTTTCTTAAATAAGTCCCTTTAACATTTCATATAATAATGGCTTGGTGATGATGAACTTCTTTAGCTTTACCTTGTCTGGGAAGCACTTTTATCTGCCCTTCCATTCTAAATGATAGCTTTGCTAGATAGAGTAATCTGGGTTGTATGTTCTTGCTTTGCATCACATTGAATACTTCTTGCCAGTCCCTTCTTGCCTGCAAAGTATCTTTTGAGAAATCAGCTGAAAGTCTTATAGGCACCCCTTTGTAGATAACTCTCTGCTTTTCTCTTGCTGCTTTTAAGATTCTCTCTTCATCTTGAACCTTTGGCATTTTAATTATGATGTGTCTTGGTGTGGTCTTCCTTGGGTCTAGCTTGTTTGGGACTCTCCGTGCTTCCTGGGCTTGTATGTCTTATTTCCTTCACCAGATTTGGGAAGTTTTCCTAAATTATTTTTTCACATAAGCTTTCGATTTCTTGCTCTTCCTCTTCTCCTTCTAGCACTCCTGTGATTCGGATGTTGGCACATTTAAAGTTGTCCCAGAGGTTCCTAAGCCTTTCCTCATGTTTTTCAATTCTTGTTTCCTCATTCTGTACTGGTTGATTGTTTTCTTCTTCCATATGTTCCAAATCATTGATTTGAACCCTGGTTTCCTTCCCTTCTCCATTGGTTTTGGGTAGATTTTCCTTTGTTTCATTTGGCATAGCCTTCACATCTTCCCTTATGCATTTGTTGTTCTTAAGCATATCTGTCAAGCCTTTGAGCATCTTTATCACCAGTGTTTTGAACTCTGTCTGTTAGGTTGACTATCTCCTTGTTGCTTAGTTCTTCCACTGGAACCTTGACCCGTTCCCTCTTTTGGGCCATACCTCTCTGTTTCCTCTTTTTGAGAGGCTCCTGTATTTGTTTGTCTCCATGTCCCAGGTAGAGCTGTTGCTCCTGTTAGGTTGTAAGGGGTGGAGCCTTAGGTATTCCTCAGTACAGGGTGCCCGTTTCACCACGTTGCGGCGCTGTATGTGGTGGATGGGTCTAAGAGGAAACAATGCCACTTGCTCAGCACTTGCCCCTTTTCCAGGCACTTCCTCCCACTTCCATATGGGACTGGTGCTCCTCTCTGCTGCCCTGAGTGGGTGGGTCTGCAGACGGTCTAGGACATGGGGGCCCTTTAAACAAGTGGACTCTGCTGAGAGACCAGCAGTTTTTTTCTCCACCCCAACCCCCACTGGTTTTCACTGTAAGAAGCAGTGAGGCTTTATTTTCCCCTGTGCTGGAACCATGAGCTGTTCGGTCTGATCTGGGGCTGGGAGCACTCCCTAGGTGTCCCTCCCTACTTTTTAAGACATGTGACTGTGCTTTCTGCCAGCCTGCCACTGCCACCGCTGATGCCACCACCACACAGTGTCCTCTCTTCCCCGGCTCCACCCCTCCTACCTGTCTGGATGAGTATTTCTTC
The DNA here is from genome assembly GCF_987537825.1 of Furipterus horrens. NCBI lineage: Eukaryota > Metazoa > Chordata > Mammalia > Chiroptera > Furipteridae > Furipterus > Furipterus horrens. Next base: position 77,725,560 of record NW_028327172.1, on the reverse strand, counting down.
TTTATATCTTTGTTTGTTGTACTTACATGCATCTCATTTTTCTGGAACTTCTGGTTGTGTCTAGTTTTGAGGTAGTTGCATTCCTTCTCAGTTGTGGAGGGAGACACAGCATGTTTGTATAGGCCTCCATCTTGGCCAGAAGTCTAGGATACGACAGATCTTAATTTAAGATAAAATTGGAATTTGAAATGGTAGACTTCAATAATATACTGAGAGATTATTTGGAATGTTAGAAGATTACTTTTTTTATTAAATAGAATGGGTCATAATTTGATATCGTTGCATCCTACTATTTGAGAAGAAGCCACTTATGAGGAGAGTTGGGAAGAAAGTCTCTCGTGTTAAAGGTAGCTTGGTGGGTTCTAGGACCCACCAAATAGACCTATAGGAGGGTACCATGAGGTGAGTTCTGATAAGTAAGGTTGGGCTGTATCACACAATGCATTATTAATATTTGAGGTGCCAAAAAGGCATTCAGGTACAGAGACACAACATGCAATTGAAAATTTGTGGAAAAGGTGTTTTTTTCTTAAGTTTATAAAATATTTCTAAGTAAATTCTCCTTTAAGAATATCTTTTCTCTTAATTTATTAGATATTATGCTTGGCAGAGCAGATTAAATTTACTGAAGATGTAGAAAATGCTATACAAGATCATAGTCTTCATCAGATTGAAACACAGCTGGTGAATAAGTTAGAGCACTATACTGATGTTGATATAAGTTCTGAGGATATGAGCAATACTGGTAAGAAAAAAGTTCTGTTTTTTGTATACTTTTTGGTCTTTGGAATATTTTTTTGGATTTTGTGTTAATTCATTTATTGTTTTTGGCTAGCTAACAATTTTTGAAGTTACTTTAGGAGTGACAATTTACATACTTAACTTTTATATTGTACTTAAATTAAATGTAGAAACCTTACCATCATATAGGTTTATCTTACCTTTTTACGTTAGAGTTGTCTTATATATTACATCTATATACATTGAAAACTCCATGAGAGTATATTACATATTTTGCTTTTAACCATCAAACATTTTTAAGGACTCAGGAGAAAAAAGTCTGTTATACTTACCTAGATGCTTACTATTTCTGTTGCCCTTTCTTCACCCTGTTGCTCCAACTTTCCTTATGGCATCATTTTCCTGCTCCAACTTTCCTTATGGCATCATTTTCCTTCTCTTTGAAGAACTTCATATAGCATGTGTTTTTAGAGCAGGATTGTTTGCTGTCTATGAATTCGTGTAGATTACCTTCATTTGAAAATGCCTTTAGCCTTTTCACTTTTCTTATGGGTCTGAGATTTTTTTTTTTTTTTTTTTTTTTTTTGTTCTTTGCATATTGAAAATTTGAGGATTGAATCCTGGACACTTTGAACATTGTGTTATGAGAATCTGGGTCTTTTTGAATCCTCTGGGTAATGCTGATAGTTTTCATTTAGCAATTGACCACAAATTACCAGCAAGCCTTCTGTGGCTTGTGGTTCCAATGTCGGTTCTGTTTTCAAAGTCTACAGTGTTATTTGGATCTGTGCCGCATGTGTACCACCTAGCGGCCGGTTCTCGAAGTCTTCCATTTGATGTTGAGGATGAGAGCTGCTTAGCTTGGGGGTGAGCCTGAGTTCATAAGTAAGTTTATAGGATCATTTTTTAAGTATCCTTTCAGCTCCTATTTTAGTCCTCTGGCCAGAAAGCTGAGGTTTCATATACTCTATACTCTCCTGCACACTTTCTATGACTGTACTTATATCCTGGGCAAACTGATGGGAGAACACAGAGAGAAAAAGAACAGTGAGGTTTGTCCTACTCTCTTAGGATTATAGCTCCTCTGATTTCAGAGGAGTGTTCCCTTCCCTCAGAGATTAAGGCACTTCTGAGTCCTAACTGCCAGCACTGTAGCTACCTGGAGACTCCTTCTTCTGGAGCACTCCCAGTCTACAGCATTCTGGGTTTTTGCTGCTTTGCCTCCAAGACTAGGGATGCCAGACAAGAAAAAAAGAAAAAAGAAAAAAAATTCTTCTTTGTGGCACTTCTAACTTTCATCTTCCCCTATTTGCCTAATACTTTTTACTTTTCAGAGTCCTAAATAGCAGTTCAATGCATGTTGTCTATGTTTTTCACATCTTCCTTCAGAGGGAAAGAAGGCTGGCGTGTGCTTACTCTTGCATAGGGAACCAGAGCCACTCTCCTATTGAATGTTCATGCCTTAGTTTTCGTATACAAGATTGGTATTCATTATTGGTGGATTTGATATTTTTGGCTTACATGATTTATATTACTATACCATTCATATATATCATGAAATTACCATTCAAATTAAGAAAGTAACTGTATACAGATATGATAAAGTACGTAAGTCACAGGTTAATATTTTCTCCAATTATATTTTCTTGTATGTAGAATCTGGAATTCTGGAGCTTAAACTGAAAGCACTAATCCTTGACATTATTCATAATATTGATGTGGTAAAACAGTTGAACCAAGTTCAAGTTCATACTACTGAAGACTGGGCTTGGAAAAAACAAGTTAGATTCTATATGAAAAGTGATCACACATGTTATGTTCAAATGGTGGATACTGAACTTCAGTATACTTATGAGTATCAGGTATGACTTGGTGGCAGAAATGTTTTATTTTCCTGTTAGAAATGATTTACTTTACAAGAAAGTTGTTATTGGATAAAAGATTTATTTTTACTTTAGTTGTAACTTTTAAGAACTTCTTGTTACTGTCTTCTTTCTGTTTTATCATAATTAAAAAGATGTTTTATCAGAAAAGACAAAAATCATTCTATTTACAGAAAAGTCTAAATAATGGCAATGTTGTACTGAATTCTCTAAATGTACCTTTTCTTAGAGTAGCATTTATATAGAATTTGAAATGTATCTTTAATTCAAATAAAATTGAATATAGACAACCTCAATAGAAGCAATTTGGTTTGTGCCTCCTTGTACAAGGCCAACATTAGTGCAATTTTAAATATGATACAATATGTTTGCTGAATGTTTTCATGTTTTGTAAGGTAAAACAACCTTTGAACAAACAACCTAACTCATGTAACCTATGCTTAGAAAAATCAATCGGTATCCTTTCTGCCATTTTTTAATCATAATGAATCAATCATCAGAAAATTTTGGTAATTATGTTAATAAGCATATGTCAGGAGAGTTGCTAGCTGACTCTTTCAAAAAGGAAATGTATTTTGAGACCCAATCTGTCTAAATTAAGGAAGAACTATAACCTGCAGCTGGAATTGGGATCTATTTTCCCTAAAATTTAGTAGGAGATTTGAAAATTATATAAGTTAAAATGATTAATTTCATAAGAAGTTTTTCAAATTAATTAAACTTTGAGATCTCCGAAGTAATTCTGATTTGTGAAGATCATAAAATTTAAGGAAATAATTTACATGAACTTTAAAATATAGAACAAAATATCTTTTGTATTTGATTATTAAATAATATATTTTTGGATTTGTTTGCCTTAAAAGGATATCTTTTTGCCATTGTCAGAAACTCAAGAGATTATTTGGAAGACCTAACAATATATTAATTGGGAAAGAATAAACACATTCTTGAAAAATAACTAGATTTAGCCCTACATTGTGCCGATACACGAAAGTTGCAGGTTTGATCCCAGATCTGGGCACATACAAGAATCAACTGATGGATGCATGAATAAGTGGAACAACACATTGATATTTTTCTCTTTCTCTTTCGCTCTCCCTCCTATTATCCCTCCAACTTCCTTACTTTCTCAAACCCATATATTTAAAAAAACAACTAAGTTTAATTTCAGTTTGTGCTTTAGAAACTTTCTTTTCATTAAAAAATATTTTGGGTGTTTATATTAAAACTCTAATCTTTTTGTTGCTTTTTTATCTTTTTAACTAGAATATCAAATAGAACATGTATATTCCAACTTTATATTTCCCTTATGTAGGGTAATGCTCCCAAGCTGGTTTATACTCCACTGACAGACAAGTGCTACCTAACTCTCACTCAAGCCATGAAGATGGGACTTGGAGGAAATCCTTATGGACCAGCTGGAACTGGAAAAACTGAATCAGTCAAGGCTTTAGGCGGACTTCTTGGAAGACAAGTTTTAGTTTTTAATTGTGATGAGGTAGAACAAATAATTATCCAACTATGTAATAATGTGCTAGTTATATGTTTGGGTTAGTTTTTATGTTACTTATATATGAAATACTTTTATTATTTTAAAAGTGAAATGAAGAGAGGTTGCAGTATAGTCCCAAAACTATTCTAAAGAAAATTATTGCAAAGAAATAATTTTAAATACAGAATAAAGATTTATGTTAGGGTTTAGAAAATAGTTTTATTAAGGAGAATAGTAAATAGAAAAGGAAACATTTTAAATTTGTTTTTAAAACATTTTGAATAGGATTTGTGTTTTGACTTAAAGAATAACTAAAGGAAAATTGTATCTGTTTAGTTCTGTGTACTTTTCAGAGTACTTTCACATGAGTTATTTTATTTCTTGAAACCACCCTGAGTTTGAAAAGAGTAGCTATTTAATCTGTGTTTAAAAAGAGCAAAAGAGGTATAGATGGGTGACGTGATTACCTTATCAGTAAGTGACATAAATTATTAAATTATTATAGATTTCAATTATTTTTAATGAATATAATTTTTATTGTTATTTTTAAGGGCATTGATGTGAAGTCAATGGGACGAATATTTGTTGGTTTGGTCAAGTGTGGGGCCTGGGGTTGTTTTGATGAATTCAATAGATTGGAAGAATCTGTACTGTCAGCAGTTTCTATGCAAATCCAGACAATTCAAGATGCTTTGAAGAATCATAGAACTGTATGTGAACTGCTTGGCAAGGAGGTATAGAAATATGTTTGGAATTTAAAGAATTAAAATATTTTATAAGACTTTGTATTACTCATACTCAGGCAATATTCTATCTGTATTTCTCCTGGCAGCCGTGTTTCTAACCTGTGACCACTTGTGTTAAATCTTTCACCTGTGAACTGTCTCTGAGGTTTCTCCCCCTCATTTGGTCTCATTTTACTTCTCATCTTCAAACTATATTGAATAATTCAGTTACAATATTTGCTAACATTTATTGAGCATTACTCTGTGATGGTACTGTGCTTAGTGCTTTAATGCATTCTCATTTAGTACGCCCCGCAGTCCTTTGAAGTAGATTCTGTCGTAATAATGTTGAACACACTGAAAGTTAAAAGAACTGTAAAATTGTCCTCTTATCCATAGTAATATTTTCACAATACAAGTTTTTCTGGGCAGGCCAAAAAAGTAAGACCAGTTATAAATTATTAACATGCTGATTACCTCATGCTTAAACTCTTGAGAAACTATTAAGTTTTTACCTCTCATAAAAATTTGTTTTCTTCCACATTCATTTTTTTTCTTTCCTCTTCTTACTAAAAAAGAGTGTTCTTTGTCCCAACCAGTGCTAACCTTTCCACCATTGCTTTGGAATCTGTTTCCCAGAGACATTCTCTTAATTTGCCTGCAATAGTTTCAGCCTTCCTTCCTCTACCCATTCATTCTTCCTTAACTGTTAAAATCAGATCTTTTATTTCTTAATAATATAGTATACATAATATTATATAACATAATTAAAACAAGCAAACCTTCCCTTAATTTATCTTTTCTTCCAACCACTGCTTTTTCTCTTTTCTTTCCTTTATAGCCAGGTTTTTTTTTCTCTAGATAATTCCTTTTGCCTAATTGCCCATTAATAGTTGACACATTCTAACTTAGCTTCCGTTCTTCCTGCTTTATTGAAGTGCTTCTCCTAGGTACTCTTATGATATTCTGCTTTTCCCTGTCATAGCATTTATCACACTAAGATTGCTTCTTTGTCTTACTCAACAGACTGTAGACTTTAAAGGGGCATAAACTATTACTGACTTCCGTACAAAGTTGTATTGTCTCTGTGTACTTAGCAAACTGCATAAGACAAGGGTTTCAGTAAGCATATGTTGCATGAATGAATAGGCATTCAAATTAGTTACCATGTCTTAAACTTTCAGCCTCAAAAAAACTGATTATAAAGAACCTCTATATAGTAGTATGGTTCCTAAGGAGTTTATTGTATGTTGAATAAGGAGATGGTAAGCGCGTTAGTTAATACCTTTTTTCTAAGGTATAAGATTTATGTGTAGAAATACGTCACAATAAATTTTTATTGGTAATGTTTTATATTTATAGTTTCAAATATTTGATGTCTGTATTTTAACTAATATTTCAGGTAGAAATAAATTCTAATTCTGGAATTTTTATCACTATGAATCCTGCTGGAAAAGGTTATGGAGGAAGACAAAAACTGCCTGATAATCTTAAACAGCTTTTCAGGCCAGTAGCCATGTCTCGTCCAGACAATGAGCTTATTGCGGAAGTTATTCTCTATTCAGAAGGCTTTAAAGATGCTAAAGTATTGGGCAGAAAATTAGTAGCTATCTTTAATCTATCTAGGTGAGTTTTCTTGTTTTAAGTATTTTTATATTTTGTGATTCCTATGATTGATTATGTTTATTAGTGACTATTTTTCACCTAACCAATTTACCTATTCAGTGATTTTCATATTGATGTTGCCTTTCCTTAAGGTGTTGATAGGAAATATTTTAATTCGAATAATAAAAGCATCTGGGCCAAAACTACTTGTTTTTCATAAATACTATAAATCTGATCTCACTTTTTTCCTACAAAAAAATTTTTTTTGATGTGCTCCAGTTACATGATACTTATTGACCTAATTTACCTTCTGACCACTGAAAACTTACTGTTCTTTGGAGGGAATCTTTTACAATTTTTCTTATGTTTTAATTTTGGTGATAGAGGTTGACTTGTAGCTTATTTGGGCAATCGAGAATTCTAGTCCATATCATTTAAAAGATAGTAAGAACTATCTAGAATTTCAGTTACTGGAATATCAGTATTCATTTCTATTTGTCAGTAGTTATATTCTGTATTTCTTTGGGTATAATGATGAAAAGAATTTCTGACAGCTATTTGATGCTTTATGATTTTCTTATTTTTACTTAAGAGAACTTTTGACACCTCAGCAGCATTATGACTGGGGTTTGAGAGCTTTGAAGACGGTTCTGAGAGGAAGTGGAAATCTTCTTAGACAACTGAAGAAAACTGGCATTAAACATAAAGGTATGGTTCCTTATTCCAAATACCATCATATTTCTTAAAGTAAGCTTTTATTCAATTTTAGATTTATAGAAAAATTATAAATATACTATATAGGATTTTTGAATATCTTGTTCCCAGTGTCTCCTGTTAACATCTTTCATGAGTATGGTACATTTATCACAACTAATGAAGCAATATTGATATATTGTTTTTTAACTGGAGTTCTCACTTTATTTTTGCCTACTGTTTTATCCTAATTTTAAAATGTGCATTAAATATTAAAAAGTTGTGATGTGTAGAGGAATAGTCTATTCTACTTGTTCTCAATCTTTTAACATGCATTAGAATCACCTAGAGGCTTGTCAAAATATCAATTGTTGGACTCCATCCTCAAAGCTCTTGATTTAGTAGGTCTGGAGTAGAGCCTAAGATTTTTTAAAGTTTTTAAACAAGAACAGAAACCTTAGAAACACATGGGAATTGTCTCTTGTGAAGAGATAACATGTGAAACAAAATAACCCTTTTAAAAAACTTGAGTAAAAAAATTACCTTTTTAAAAATAGTTTTTATTGATTTTAGACAGGATGTGGGGGGCATGGGGGAGATGCAGGGGGGAGATGCAAGGGGGCGAGAGAGAGAGATTGATTGAGACTGAGAGAGAGATTTGTTGTCCAACTTATTTATGCATCCATTGGTTGATTCTTGTGTGTGCCCTGGCTGGGTATTGAACGTACAGCCTTGTCCTATGGGGACAGTGCTCTACACTGCCAGGGAAAAATACTTTTTAACTTATAATGATTTTAGTTGCAAAGATAGCATTTCCATTGTTTTATCTTATTTACCAGGGTGCGTTTGTCAAAATGAAGGGACTGACACTTATATTACTATTAACTCCAGATTTCATTTGATGTTTTATTACTATGATCCTTTCTCTTCCAGGATTGAAACTAGGGTGCCACATTGTATTTACTTGTTATATCTCCTTGGTCTCCTCTGCTTAGTGACAGTTTCTCAGTCTGTTTTCGTTTTTATGACACTTAACAGTCTTCAAGAGTACTAGTCAGATATCATGTAGACTCTTCCTCAGTCTGTTTTGTGTCTCATGATCAGACTGAGTTATGAATGTCTGGAAAGATGACCACAGAGGTGGAGTGCCCTTCTCATTGCATCATGTCAGTGGTACATAATAACCACGTGATATCACTGGTGATGTTATCATATGATGTTCATCTTCATCACTTCTATTAGCGTTTGTCAGGTTTTTCCACTGTGAAGTTTTATTTCCTCCTTTTCTTACTCTATACATTAGAAACTAGTTACTAAATTGAGTTTACCCTCAAAGTGGTGTGGCACGGATTAGCTCCACCTCTTGGTGGGGGGATCATATATGGAACTTCTATAAAGAAGATTTGTCTCTTCTCCCCCATATGTGTATTTATTAAGTCATTTATTTAGATCAGTATTGGATTCATGTATATTTTGTTTTACTTTACCACTTCTTTTTTCTGTTTATGTAAAATAAAGGATTCCCCCCATCCATGGATCTGTGGTTTCATGAATACTGAATATTCAGGTTTTTCAGGTTGCTGTTAAAAACTAAGCTAAAACGTTGAAAATAGAACAGCATAGAAAAAAGATGACATGAAATTACCACAACATGCGTAGACCTAGAGGGTATTGTGCTGAGTTAATGAGTCAGAGAAAGACAAATGCCATATGATTTCACTTATATGTGGAATCTAAAAAAAAAAAAAAAAACATATTAGAAACAGGCTTGTAGATACGGGGATTTCGATGGTTTCCATATGGGAGGGGCTTTAGGGGGATGGGTGAAAATGGTGAAGGGATTAAGAAATACAAAGTAGTAGTTACAGACTAGTCATGGGGATGTAAAGTACAGCACAGGGAATATAGTCAATAATATCGTTGTTAACAACTGTCTGTGGTGTCAGATGGATACTAGATATATTGGTGATCACTTATTCAGTTATATAAATATCTAATTACTTGCTTATATACCTGAAATTAGTCTAATATTTTATGTCAAATGTAATTGAAATATTTAGAAAATAAAAAGTAAGTTAAAACACTGAAAATAACAGCATAGAAAAAAGGATTAAGTGCAATTACCTATTTGGATTTGTAAGTGATCAAAGTACATCTTTAAAAAGGAAACTACTGAGGACTTCCGGCCAAGATGGAGGCTTAGACGGACACGCTAGGTCTCCCTCTACAACTAGAGAGGAATACAACTACTTCAAAACAAAGGATAACTAGAAATTCCAGAAAATAAAACTACATGGAAGCCCAACATATGAAGTTATAAACCAGCGGTGCCATTTGGGCAGGTAAGAGTTAAAGAGGGCAGTGCTGTTTGCGGTCAGCGGCAGGGCGGCGAAAAAGCCCGGAGGCAGTCAAGCCCCTGGCAGTGCGCGACCCCAGCGCTGGGGAAAACAGCCACCGCATCGCCTTGAACAGTGAGGCCCAGGGGGGCGGGAGGACGGATCCCGGTCTCCTAGCTGAATAACTGTGTGAATCCATCTTGGACCCCCGCCCCCAAAGAAAGCACCACAGGGCTGCTAAATAGGTCGCAGACAGGCGCCAGTCGCTGAATTGTGACGCGTACACAGGCACTGCCCCGGACAGCCGGCCCAAGAAAACAAAACGCATCTGTCAAAATGAGGCAGACAACTATAGAAATCCCGGTGACACAACTCACCAGGCAGCAGATAGAGAACCTGACAGATGAACAGATAAGAAACCTGTCAGAGGCTCAGTTCTGGGCCATTGTTATCAGGTGGCTTACAGAATTCACAAAAGAGCAGGAAAAAGATATGAAAGAAGCGAAAAACTTTCATAACGAAAGGAACAAAACCGCATACGAGACAGAAAGAAAGGAAATAAAATCCAGAGTTCATTTCAACAAACTGGAATATGGAGAAGGAACAAGCAGTCAACCAATGCAGCGAGAGGAAATGGGAAGCAACAATGAAAGGATCAGAAACCTCTGGGACAACTATAAAAGGCCCAACATAAGAATCATTGGTTTGCCAGAGAATGAGGAAGATGAACTAGAACTTGAAAAATTGAGTGAAAATATAATAAAGGAGAACTTCCCAGACTTGGGGAAGGGAATAGACCTGCAGGTCCAGGAAGCAAGGAGAGTTCCCAAGAGACTGGACCCAGGGAGAACCACTCCAAGACACATTATAATCAAAATGTCAAAAATTAAAGATAAAGAGAGAATCTTAAAAGCAGCAAGAGAGAAGAAAAGAATTATGTACAAAGGGGTCCCAATTAGACTATCAGCTGACTTCTCAAGGGAAACCCTACAGGCAAGAAGAGACTGGCAAGAAATATTCAAAGTAATGAAAATCCAAAACCTACAACCACGAATACTCTATCCAGTGAAATTGACATTCAGAATAGAAGGACAGAGAAAGTGTTTCCAGGACAAAATAAAACTGAAAGAGTTCATTAGATCCAAACCACTGTTATATGAGATGTTAAAGGGACTGGTTTAAAAAAAAAAACAGAAGCTAGGGAGATGAAACAAAGGCAAACTAAATAGGCAACGAGAGTGGAAGAGGAACTGTGGGTACGGGAAGCATATTGGGGGGAGGTCAACAGGGAGGGGGAATGGGGAAAGGGAGGGAGATGATATAGGAATTGGGGGTCAAGGTAGGAGGGAATGGAATAGACGGAGAGAGGTTGGGAGGAACTGTATGCACAACTAATGGACATAATCTAAAAGGGGGGGACAACTGGAGGGAGGGGGGCCACCGGGTGGAGGGGAGCAGAGGGAAGGGAAATTGGCACAAATGTAATAATTTAATCAATAAAACACATTAAATCTGAAAAAAAAAAAAAAAAAAAGGAAACTACTTTAGCTCTATTATTAGGTGCGCATATGCCAAGGCAGACAGTTATTTGGTTAAGTAATTAAATTACTATTTTTCAGTTGTCTATCTCTGATGATTTTTAAGAAGTGTTGAAACTATACCGTAGTAAATAAAGATGGCTAATTTGTGAGTTCAGTGCTTGAAATAAACTCTAGTGCAGCCAAGACTCCTTATATATATCCTTGAACATAGAAATATTAAAACAATTAGGAAAGATACCAGGCTAAAAGTAGTTTCTTTTCTTTATGTATCTGTCTTATCAATCAGCAGTTAATATCCTTAAAAAATAAAAATATGGCAATCATATGAGTATTTACATTTGGTTTAAAAATAGGTTTATGAGCCAGTTTTGAGCAAGGCTGATAAAAGATTTGTGCTCCATTTGTTACTTTTTAGTCATAGAATGTAAAATCTCTGGAGGCAATATTGGTATATTTGGAAAGATACCTGAATCTGGAATTAGTTGGTTTGGGCCTAAATTCCAACTATATAAAATAATAGTTGCTCTGCACTCTTTCAGGTAAGTCATTAAAACCCTTAGAAATGTAATGTTTTCATATGTAAAATTAGACTAATAATAGTAATACTTCCTTTATAGAGTTGTTGTAAAGTTCACATCAGAGTAAGAAAGTACTATGCAAATATAAATTATAATAATTTTTATTATTAACTGAAGTCTGAGCATACCTGTGATTCAAATTTTATGAAAAGGAGTTCATGACTCTTCTTAGGGATACTTATTTTTCAGCAGTCAAAAGATAAGGTAATTCACGTGACAGCATAGGTCTTTAAATATTATTAAAGTATAAGATAGTGTTTACCTTGATATGCATTATTTAATTACTGACAATGCATATCAAGGTACTTAAACACTATCTTTATTGTCATTAAATTCATAACTAATATTTTTTAAATGAAACTTTTCCTTTAGTTAATGAAAGTCATATTGTGATACAAGCATTGAGGCTTAATACAATGTCAAAGTTTACATTTGCTGATTGCACTCGTTTTGATGCACTGATCAAAGATGTGTTTCCTGGAATTGACTTTAAAGAAGTAGAATATGACGAACTGATTGCTGCATTAAAGCAAGTCTTTGAGGAGGCCAATTATGAAATCATACCCAACCAGGTAACTGTCAAAAATATTTTACAATATAGTGATCCTTTCTCCTAGTAAATTCCTTATTGCCTACCTTTATTCTTAATCCTTCAACTTACCTTTCATCTTTCAACTTAAATTTCACTTGCTCAGGGAAGCCTTCCCTAATCTTTAGGTCCAGATTAGGTCACCTTGTTATGTGCTTTCATTACTCTTGTTGTATATAATTGTTTAGTATTTCATTGTATATTTGATTAATAGTGATTAATACCAGTTAGTAGTCTCCATGAAAGGCAGGATCCATGTCTATTTTTGCTCACAATTTTATTCCTAGTGCCTTTTACAGAGCCTGGCATAGAATAGACCCATTTTATATAAATTTTATATATAATTTAAAATATAATTTTCAGAATTTCACTTTGACAATTCTTAGTTCTTTTTAGTAGGTCTTTTTATGTAGCACAAGTACATGTTCAAAATGAACACTTTTTTTTGAGGGAGACAGGATATAAATTAATGAACAAGTGAATAAAATATTATATTTAATGAACGAGTGAGTGAAGAACATAATAAACATGTTATATTGTCAAATTCCTTAGAAAACCTACTGGTTTCTTTTAAGGAAATGTTGGATTTGAAAATCACATTGTAAATATATTAACATTTATTTAGGCAAATATTTTTTTAAGGCTTTCTCTTCCACTTAAGAAATCAAAGACTTAATTTATATGTTTGGAATAGAATAAATGTTATAGAAAGAGAGCAGAATTGTGTATGATTGTATACCATAAATAATATGTGAACATACTCCTTTTCTACCAGATCAAGAAGGCTTTAGAATTGTATGAACAACTACGCCAGAGGATGGGAGTTGTTATTGTTGGTCCAAGTGGTGCTGGAAAATCAACTCTCTGGAGAATGTTAAGGGCAGCACTTTCTAAGACAGGCAAAGTGGTGAAACAGTATACCATGAATCCCAAAGCTATGCCTAGACATCAATTATTAGGCCATATTGACATGGATACGAGGGAATGGTCTGATGGTGTTCTAACAAATAGTGCTCGCCAAGTAGTTCGAGAACCTCAAGGTGGGTCTTTGATTCATTGCTTTACTTAATTTTAGAGGATGATAGATCTTGTCTATTATGCCATTTTAATGATATACGTTGATATCTTACTTTGGAGGGGAGCAAAACATGCTATCATTTTGAGCTATACTCTGTAGCAACTTTTATTGTAATAGACACTCAGAGTAATCTGGGTGAATTGAAATTCACAACTAGATTTCCTGAAGAAATATAAAATTTTTGATTGCTGAGCTATACATAATACCTCTTAAATAAACAAGATGACAAATTTTTATTTAGGGTTAAAATTGGTATCTGTACACTTTTACCTCACAAATAATTTTGAAAATCTAAGTCATAAAACAGTAGACTTCAAGGCCTAAATTTTTTGAATTGGTGTTTATAGAGTTTTTGGCCAGAATCACAGAAGCCTCCCTACTCTTTGTTAGGTTATAATTTAATTATAGTTGTTTTCCTAAGCCAGTGAGTGAAAGAACTCTTAACACATTAAAAATATTTCAATGTCTTTACCTTTTCAGTGTAGTCAATAATATTACACTAAGTAGAAACCAGATATTACCTGTACTCATTGCTCACACTTTTATTGGTGATATTTTTCTCTTTGAATTGTTTCAAAGATTCAAGTACAACTTGAAACCACTCTCTTTTTAAGAGGGATGGATAAAAAAGATTTGTCTTGTGGAAAGAATTGTATATACAACTTGTTCCCTACTTCTTCCCTTTGAAGTCACCTTTTTATATATCAAAGAAATTAGTGGCAGATATTTAAAATTTCTTATGTAGGGTACTAAAGAGTGGGTTCTTAATATTTTCCGAAAGAGATATTACATAACAAGCATTCATACATTTTATGACATGGTAGAAGACAAAGGTCTGAAGGATATCTCACAAGGTTGTAGAAATACTTAAGTCTTGCACACTATGTTTTCTTTAGTGAAATTTCAATTCTATATATTCATATATAAATAGAGCATTGGTATGTAACTGAGTCTGCTCAGTTGAGCCAAGATAATCCATGGATTCTCTAACACATCTGTAGTACAGATTTACATGAAAAATTTCAACTTGAAATTGTTCTTTATATTTAGCTTCAGTCATAAAGGTAATAGTGAATGGAAATCACTTCTAAAGGATAAAATAATTATTTAATTCCTTGCTTTTAATTATAATCACTGCTTTTATTTTTATTCTGTCTTTACTTCCATGGTTTGAAAATAGATGTCAGCTCATGGATAATCTGTGATGGTGATATTGATCCTGAATGGATAGAATCTCTGAATTCGGTTTTGGATGATAATCGACTACTTACGATGCCCAGTGGAGAAAGGATTCAGTTTGGCCCCAATGTTAACTTTGTATTTGAAACTCATGATTTAAGTTGTGCCTCACCAGCTACAATATCTAGAATGGGAATGATCTTTCTTAGGTAAACCATAAAAGCATTTGCATATATTATGTTAGAATATTCTTTAATTATTAATTTGGTTTCATAGCTAAGTGAAATACGTGTTGTTTGAATAATGTATATATATTTTTTTCTCATTTTTATTAACTTGTTACGTTTCAGTTCATTCAGGGAATTTTTGTATTACTGCGATTGAATTATTTCTGCAGTATAGTCGTATCATAACTACTAAATTATTTTTGTTTGCTTAAGTGAAACAGCAAGTATTTCATTTGTTTTCTTTCTTCTGTTAACTTTTATTTAAATATGATGCATTCAGAGATGTGAACATGTTAGTTACTAGCTAGAGGCTAATATTTTAAAGCAAAGTGTTAATATTTTATTTGTAGAATCTCAGATTTACAGAATTTTTTGACTAATCTAGGTTTAAATGATCTTATGGTCCAACCTTTAATTTTACAAATTGGAAGGCTCTTATTATTTTCTTTCTTCTTCAGCGTATCTGGAAGAGAGTTAAAGAGCGAAAATAAATACTGAACTAATTTTAGATATGTACAGTAGTGATATATCAGAACATGTACATTTGAGCCAGTTTTATTTCCTGAAATGAGTAATTAGAAATTTTTCTTTTACTCCTGGAATTTATACTTAGAATTTGATATTTGCCAGTTTATATAAAATGTTCCCCTCTTTTAGGGCCATTTAAAGCCATGTTAGCTATATGACACATGATAGTGTTACTAAGTTGGTTCAAATTTATTGTTTCCAAAATCATTGCTTAATTTTTTGATAGTATTGTAGGAAACATTTATATTAAACTTGTCATGAACTCTAATATATTGAGGTGTTATTAAAAATATAACATTGGGTTTATAGCTTTTGTAACAATATCTCCCAATTTGTCTTATTTACTTCATGTATTCTTATTCTTAAAATCTTGTGAGGAAAATAGAATAAAATGAAAGATTATAATTAAATTAAAAAATGTTTATTAAATGTTTATTGTGTATGTGACATTAAGTTAGGCATTTTAGGAGAGACAAAGTGAGAAAGTAAAACTAACATGCAGAGCTTGTTTTTATGAACATACCTTCAAGCAGAGGAGATTAAATAAATATAACAAATATTAAAATACAAGATACAGTATAAATAAAATAAATGGTAAATAGAATGCCAGGATGTTT
The DNA here is from genome assembly GCF_987537825.1 of Furipterus horrens. Lineage (NCBI taxonomy): Eukaryota > Metazoa > Chordata > Mammalia > Chiroptera > Furipteridae > Furipterus > Furipterus horrens. Next base: position 77,709,748 of record NW_028327172.1, on the reverse strand, counting down.
AGCTGGAAAAAATACCACATATTGCTTTAGAGGTTTGAAAGTTGTTGCTGAGCCAGTTATTTTTTGTGAGAGGCATAATGAATATGTGATTTCATGTAAAATGTAAATACATATTAACATTTTGGCTGCTGTTTGATTAGCTTGTATCTTGCTTGTAGGTTTCATTTATTTCTTCAGCAGTATTCAGCACTTGCTATGCAGTAGGCCAAATGAGCACCTTTTAATAGTGAAAGAGAATACAACTGAAACTAATACAAAGTAATACTAAATATAAACTGTAATTGAAAACTAAAATAAAAAATGCAGTGAAAGAGACTGCTGTTAATTATTCTGGGGTAACTAGTATAATCCAGGAGTGTCTTGGACAAACCTGGATGGGTAGTTGCCTTAGGCAGTAAGAAGATAAGCCATTGCTGATAAGGTCTTTATTCTGAAGGATCTTAACAGTTGTGTTTGTCTTTTTTGAGCTGATCTGATGTAATTTAAATATTTACTTTTGATCTTTCCATTTTTATTTTTCTTATTAAACTGGATAGAAATATGAGAGGAGAAATTCAAGGGCTCAGTATTTAATAGTGTTGCTATGAATCAGTGTTAGAAGGTAGGGAAAATGAACTTGTGAGGTCTTGTCAATTCAAAATCAATCTATGAGTTGTTTTTACTGTAATTATGTAAGATATAATTTTGAATAATATATCAACATTATATTTAGTGTCAGTCATCAGATATTAATCATATAATTAAATGCCTTGCTAAGAGAATTATATTTTACTTCAGATAGATTTTTTTAATAATGTCATGGGAATTTAGGTAGTTGGCTTTTTTGGGATAGAGAAAAAAAAAATTAAACTTCTTTTCTTTTTTAATTCTTACCAAGGATATGTTTATTGATTTTAGAGAGGGAGGGGAGGAAGAGAGAGATAGAAGGAGAGAGAGAAAGAGAGAGAGGGAAACATCAATCAGTTGCCTCCTACATAAATTGAACCTGCAATCTTTTGGTGTATGACATGACATGCCAACCAACTGAACCATCCGGCTAATGGCAAGACAAACTATGTTTGAAGGTCTGCGTTAAGATGCAGTGCATCTTGAACTCTTAACGTGCATTTGAATCACCTGGGGATTTTGTTAAAGTGATTTTTGCTTCAGTAGGTCTGGGATGGGATTTGGGATTCTGTATTTTCAACAAGCAGAACACACTTCGAGTAGGAAGGGTTTGCCCATTTTTTTTGGCTAAGCTACAGGTATGTAACTTTAATAAATTAATTTGTTTTCTCTTATAGAAAATGATGCCTTTATGTGTATACATGTGTGTGTGTGTGTGTATACACACACACACACACACATACATATATAGATGTACACTAAAGTCAACTCTTGTATGCTTGCAGATACATGTATAGAATAATGTTTATTGGATCAGAAAATTTTTTGAAAGTAAATAGACAGTGTCTCTAAATAATTTCTTATGTGTTCGTTAATCTGTTCTAGTGATGAAGAGACAGATATCAATTCTCTGATAAAATCTTGGTTGAGAAATCAGCCTCTTAAATACAGGAATAACCTTGAAAACTGGATTGGAGATTATTTTGGAAAAGCTTTACAATGGGTTCTGAAGCAGGTAAATTGTCATTTTATTTCATAATTAATCATTTAAGTGAGAAGTATAATGATCAAGAGTGTTGCTTACATATAGTGGCCTTTTAGTAGAGCTGTGCCAGAATAGGGGGGTGGAGCGACAGAGTAGATGTCTTCATTGCTGTCATTCTGTGTCTCTTGGCATAATGTTTTATTATATTAGTCTTAAAATACTTTAATTCTCCCATTCATAGTATCTTGCACTGCTTACCCAGAAATCTTGAATATTGGAATGTCTTTCAAATTTTAATAGCAAAACCATCTTATCACATATTACTGTGTCAGTAAATACTCATGTATATATCATGCTAAAGATAATGTCAGGTTAATACTAAAGTAGAAAAACGATGGTGAGTTATTTATAATTTTTTAAAAACATTTGCTTATTCAACAGATATTTGTTAAGTATCTAAAATATATCAAACATACCACTAGGCAAGACTTTGAGAGTTGAACATTAACAGGAAAATTCCTTTTCTTGAGAAGGGTTTTTCTAATGGAGGAAAATAAATGTGAAAATATAATCACAATTATAATGAATGGGGTGAAGAGAGTATTGCTGTCTTCTAGGAAAGTTTTAAAAAGGAAATCACACTTATTTTTGAATTTGAAGTGTGAATAGAAGTTTAGCATGCAAAGAAGACAATGGAGGGCTTTCAGATATTCTACATCATTTTTTCTTATTTTAAAATCTTATAATTTACTTTTTAAAATTGCTTTTCTATTACAATTGTCCCATATTCCTCCCATTGCTCGCCCCCTCCCAGCCCAACCCTTCTCCCACAGTCATTCCCCACCCCGTTGTCCATGTCCATGTGTCATTTATACATGTTCTTTGGCTAGTCCCTTCCCCTACTTAGCCCCCTTCTCGCCCTCCCCCCTTCCTCCTGATAACAGTTATTCTGTTTCTTTTTCAATTTTGCTCATTTGTTTGTGTTGTTCATTAGTCTCCTGTATCAGGTGATATCATATGTTATTTTTCTTTCTTTGCCTGGCTTATTTCGCTAAGCATAATTCTCTCTAGTTCCATCCATGTTGTCGCAAATGGCAGGAGTTCCTTCTTTCTTTCTGCTGCATAGTATTCCATTGTCTACATCATTTTCTCAATTTCTCTTGGTTTTTCTTTTATATCATTGCTTTTATGAAAATATAAACAAAAAATAGAGAAAATATGCTGATGGAAAGAGACTTGGTGTGGTGAACACACAATGCAGTGTACAAATGATGTGTTGTAGAATTGTGCACCTGAAACCTGTATAATTTCATTAACCAGTATCATCCCAATAAATTCAATAAAAAGGAAAAAATAAAGGGAATAAGTAGCAGTGAGTATTTTGAAAGTCTCTGTTAATCTGAATTTGATTTAGAGGTTGATACTTTGGGATTAAATGAGACATACAGAGAAACGGAGATCTCACTGTAGTTTTCTCAACCTTTTTCTTTTCTGACTTTATAAGGATGAAAGATGGAGGAATAGGGATTTGTGGGAAGTGATGCAAATGAGATAGGGTTCCTTGAATGCTTCAGGGGAAGAACCACTCCCAGCAGCCCTCAGTCTGACTGAGCTGTCTGCTCTGTTCTTCTGTAGCAATTTAGTGTCTTTCAACTGTATTACAATTTCTTATATTCAGTGATGAGCACCTTGAGGGCCAGCGCCAAGACTGTAATACACCTTATTGTATCCCTAGAACCAAGTGTGCTAATAAGAGTAGTGAATGAACGAGAGTATATGTGCTCAATTAAATACCTGATGTCTGTGTTGTAGCACCTTTTCAGTAGATATGTTGTTTTCATTAACATAAAACATACAAGGCTCTCCAGTACAAATACTTTGAGGTCACCTACTTGCATGTTGCTAATGTAAGAATGAGAAATACAAGTGATACTGGTTGGAATATATAGATATATAGGGGTTTGTAATTGTAGAAATGATGACAGGATAAGATTCTTAAGCCATAGAGTGGATATTGAAGATGCAGTTAGAAAATAAACTCATTTATTTTGATGTCAGGTCCCTGTTACTGTTTAAAGTTTTTTGTGTGTATTGAGGGTTCCTTCTTTTGTACTCAATACTTTGTTCACCATGTTCAGATTCTGAGAAATACACCATAATGAATGTACTAGGCAAATACTGATTTTATTTATAACTAGAGTTTTGCTTTCTTGTGTTAATTTAGACAATCTGGAGGAAAATGTGTGGATTTCCTTTATCTCGCCTTTAAAGCCTAGAACTCTTCGCATGGCCTAAGCAGTTGGATTCCTACTCACCGTTTTCCTGCACTTCTTCCCATTTCTCCACCTTATAAAAATATTTATTATGCAGGCAGAGTGCTTTTCTAAAAAATTCAAATCGGATCATTTTACACTATTACTTAAAAACACTTGAAGGCAGTGAGAATGAAATCTGCACTTCTTATCATGGTCTGTGTAATTCCGCACACTCTGGCCCTTGCCTACCTCGGACTTAAACCACTCTTCCTTTGCACACACGTCTTTAAATCCTGAGCTGTACCCATGCCTTACCGTTGCATATGCTACAGGGCCAGGTGTATCTCACTCTTCAGATGGTAGCATCAGTGTCACCTTTTCCAAGGAGGCCCTGAGCTCTCCATTTGACTTAACCTTTTTCAATGCACTTGTTAACCATCTCCTCTAATAGACTTGAGTTCTGTGATGAAAGTGCTCTGTTTAGGTCACTTTTTAAAAAATAGCTAGCACTGCATACAGATTCTGTGCGTAATTGGTTCTCAGTAAATGCCTACAGATTAATGAGAACCCTTTCCTCTCCTCAGTCCAAAAGTTTCATTTTAAAATTCTGTGTGGAGACAAAGTTCCAAATGGGTTTCTCATTTAAACCTGCTTTTACAAAACCTTCTTGTTCAGTGCCATCAGTCTAGTCCTTGCCTCTAGCTGCTTTTCCAAGAGGAAAAGGAACCATTCTTTTAGACCAATGCTCATTGGTTTACCTTTTCTTTTATATTCTTCTTTTGTATTCTGTTTAGGAAGTAAACAAACCATGTATCTACTTGAGGACTCTTTTATTTCTTATTTTCAAAGTTTGTATTGCATATATAAATTGGATGAAATCTGAACTTCCTATAAGTTGAAAAGAGGAATAAATTTAAAGACGATCCTTAGAGAAGATAAGTGAATGTTAATATGTATGGCTCTAGAGTAACTAATACATTACCTTTTGTCTGCATTGTGGATTTTAACCAACAGAATGACTATGTGATAGAAACAAGTTTAGTTGGGACTATAATGAATGGTTTGTCACATCTACATGGATGCAGAAATCATGATCAATTTATTACTAATCTCATAAGGGGACTTGGTGGAAATCTGAACGTGAAATCACGTCTGGAATTTACCAAAGAGGTAAAATATTTTAAAGCCTATATTCAGTCTATATTTAGAAAAAAAAATTTCTTTAACTCTTAATTGCCAAAATACAGTTACCTGTAAATATAAGGTACAGAACTTTTTAATTTTGAAACTATGCGTTCAATAGAATAATAATGGATATACACACATGTATATACATGCGCATGTATACTTATTTTCTCTTTTGAACTAGTTTGTATTTTATATTATTAAAATTTTATATAATTATATTTTAATAGGCTAAAATTTGGAATAAATATTTGTTGTTAGACATTTTGAACCTACTTAGCTGTATGAATAAATGTAATTATTTATTTTTAATTTTAGAATAATATATTTTAAAAATTATTTGTTTAACCAGAATAGTTTTAGCAGTTAGGATTGTTAGGATGAATTAATCATTATAAATATTTGCTTAAATAAATGTAAAGGTATATTTTACCTAAGTTGTTTATAAAACTGAATTTTACATATTAAGAGATTTCTTTTGGTTGCCCTCTGTTAAAATAATTGAACATACATTCCTTTGAGTTGACTCCAATATTATGTTTCTTCATTTTTATCGTTCTGTTTCTTCTTTGCTCTTCTGTTTCCCTTTCCAGGGTTATTTTGTTGCCAGATATTGAATTTCTCGTTGTTACCCCTCATTGCCATATTACATATTGCATTTGGGAAGATAGTCTCTTGCCGAAGTTCAGAGTAAAGGTGTTGAAGAGTAGCAAGATGCATTAGGGTCTAACTCTCTGCCTTATATCTGGGAAAATAACACAGGTTGAAAGCAGTGAGCAGTGACTGGAATTGGCACTACCAGAATATGGTGGGACTGAAAGGGCTAGGATTTCTACATTGCATAATTTATAATTTAGAGTTCACAAGAACTCAGTTAAAAGTTGACTATATTTGTACCTTTGTGTATATGTAAACTAGATGGCATTCATTTGCTTAAATGATCATTTAGAAAATAGTATTTGAGATAAAATTTTACTTTAAGTATAAGGGATATTTACTAGGTTTATAGTATGTGAACTTTTCTGAACTAAGCTGTTTCACTTTGGGACATTTACTTTAAAGAATTATCATTTTACATACTCTGGAGTAGACGAAAACTTGTCTAGGCTTTTCCTCTTCAGGTTTTTAATTGGGCGCGAGAATCTCCTCCAGACTCTCACAAACCAATGGACACCTACTATGACTCAAGTAAAGGACGATTAGCATCTTATGTGCTAAAGAAGCCAGAAAACTTGACTGCTGATGATTTCAGTAATGGCCAAACACTTCCAGTCATTCAGACTCCTGACATGCAACGAGGTCTAGATTACTTCAAACCTTGGTTAAGTTCTGACACTACACAGCCATTTATTCTTGTAGGACCAGAAGGCTGTGGCAAAGGGTAAGAGCATAAAAATGTCAATGGAGGTGCATGTTGTGAGTGTATGTTTCTCTCTTTTAAAATGATTTAACAGCTTTTGTTTCCTTTTTTCGGTTAAACTAGCACTTACATTTTCATGAAGGGACTCTTTCATTGTTATACTTGTAACAATAATATGACTATAAAGAAGAATATGTTTTTTTTTTTCCCTGCCATGTTATATGTTTTCTAATGGAAAGAGTAATCTGGAAGATGCTTATACAAATAATCTGTTCATAAAATCAAAACAAAAAATGAATATCTTAGATATTCACAAATTAGCATTTGCTTTATTTATAAAAAGTGACTCTTGATGTTAGCTTTCTATTTGAGAATAGCTTTTGATTAAGTGGGATTCAGTCTATTTTTAGTGTCTGAGTATAGTTTCTGGAGATAAAGGAGGCATGGATTATTAGTTTCACATTTCTAGTAGTAATTAAAGAATTCTATAAACTCATAGTAATTTTTCTAAACTTGGAGAACTTAATATCTAAAATCTTTTTTTCAACTGTAGGGAAACTGTTGGTGTCCTTAATATGTACTTGATCAAACTAGATTATTTCTGTAAACTTTGTTTTTTTTTTCTTTTTGCTAAATAAGTCCCAAGATCTTCTTAAAATATGAATGTATTTTTCCAGTCTAAAAATGAAAAAGTTACCATATCCATGTTTTACCATTTCCCCCTTAAACACCATCATACATTATTTAGTTAATGAAATATTTATGAAACAAATTTTATATTGATTTTAGGTATTTTACTGGTTGCATTTTCAAAGTCAGTGTTATTATACATCTTTCCTAGGATGCTGCTCAGGTATGCTTTTTCCCAACTTCGGTCCACTCAGATTGCTACAGTCCACTGTAGCGCACAGACTACATCTCGGCATCTTCTGCAGAAATTGAGCCAGACTTGCATAGTAATCAGTACTAATACTGGTCGAGTATACAGACCAAAAGACTGTGAAAGACTTGTTTTGTACTTAAAAGATATCAACCTACCCAAACCTGATAAATGGGGAACCAGTACTTTGGTAGCTTTCCTACAACAGGTGAGTCTTACTACTTGAAGTGTTTTGATGTAATTGGATACCAAAATAGTTTCATTAACTTTTCTCGTAGATAGAAAAGTCTTTGCTCCTTAGAGCCAGTTTTATCTAACATGTGTCATGGAAATTAAATTATTGAAGCACCTCAGTCTTGCTCCAGGTCTACTTTCTTGGATCTTTCTCCTTTGAGAAGTTAGTATTACATCGAATTGATACATGGCAGGAAGAATGAAAACAGCATTTACTCTATACCAATCACATATCCTTTATTCCTAAAAGGAGGAACACAGAAGGGGAGGATGGTGCTGGAGTTAGACTCCCTCAACCATGTCCCCTTCTGGCTGCTTTAGTTTATTAGTCTCCATTTTTGCCTGTGTAGGTATTGGAGATAATACCTTCTCAGTCAGTGTGGAAGATTTTATTTATCTGTTTTATATCATGTTAGAAACCCTAAATTCTAAATTAGAACTTATTATGCTTATATGTCTTCAAATTTACCTATACTACATAGCTGCAAAATATAATAAAATATTTATAGAGAAAAACAAAAATTTCCTTTACATTTTTTCTGATCTCTTTCACATTTTTAAAAATAATTGCTGTGAATTTATACTATCACATGGATTTTAATGTTTTTTTAGAGAGGAAACATTTTAAAAATGATAATTCAGCTAACATTCATTGAATACAGTCTTGAACAGTATTATTTTTCAATGGTATAAGAATTTAAGCAATATTTCAATTTTAAATTTTTGAGTTAGGTGGATGATGATGATTGCATTCATTAGGAAACAATTGGATTTTACGTAAAAATATATCATGATCATAAAATATTAACCGTTAAACTTGTATTTTTAAATTTATTTTCAAATAGGTATTGACATATCAAGGATTTTATGATGAAAATTTGGAATGGGTTGGTTTAGAAAATGTTCATATTGTGGCTTCTATGTCAGCTGGAGGGAGACTGGGAAGACATAAGCTGACTACCAGATTTACCTCTATTGTTCGTCTTTGTGCTATAGAGTATGTATCTTAGTGTTTTAATTTGGGGAGGGGGCATATTTACATTTTATTAAAGGCATCCATTTTAATGATACTTCTTCAAAATGTAGAGTATACAAATAGTCAAACTTAAACTCTGATACTGTTTTTTCCCTACTCTTCTCAAACTATAGACAATAATTTAGGATAATAAAGGCTCTAGTCAATACTTCTTATATATTAGAAATAAATAGAACTGTTTTGTCTGTGTTCTAAAATATCAATATGAGGAATCAGAGTGGTATATTTTAGATTTAAATGTTTTATGATTTCATAAAACAAAAACTACCAAATTTTATGAAGATAACAGAGAATTTAAATCTAAAGAAAATTAAGAGTTAGATTATATTAATAGCTGATAGCATTATTCCTAATACATCTACCCATTTCCATGGTCTATAATTGTTACAGGACTTTCGAATTTATGGTTATGGCACTGTCTCCTCTGTTATATTTTGCCTTTTAAAATCTAGTTTTTATGTTTTCATGCTAATTGTAACCATCTATTAACATTCTTTCAGAAATGTTTCAGCCACCAATTAAGCTGTATTGGGATAGATTTTAGTTTGGGAGAGTTTGACTTTATTTGTTGTATTCTACTTTTATAGTTCTGAGGTGTATTATTGTTCTATGTATAGGCTCTACATAACTCAAAATGCTTTTTCTTAAGCAAAACTTTCCTTTAGTCCTTTCTAAGATCAATGGTTTTTCAAACAATTATGCTTTTAAGTAATTCCATTGAAATCCTCCATTAGGACCCTCAGTATTTGAAAACAGATAATATGGGATCTAATTTGGTTGAAGTGAGAATAGGGACATTGAGCTTGGTCTTAGCCCCTAAGTAAATCTTGTTGGTATCAAAGAGGCACAGTTTGAAAACCACTGCTATAACTTAAAATTAAAAATAATAATTTAGAATAATGATTTATTTCAACTTCTTTCTTATATTTATTTCTTTTTTAGTTACCCAGAAAGAGAGCAATTACAGACAATTTATGGAGCATATTTGGAACCAATTTTACATAAAAATTTGAAGAATCATTCTATTTGGGGTTCTTCATCAAAAATTTACCTCTTAGCAGGATCTATGGTACAAGTGTATGAACAGGTATATATTTATTTAGAGTATACTGTAATTTTCATGTCTATTTGTATAACTTGCAAGGGACTGTCTTTAATCCTGACCTGTGTTGATGTCCAGGCTTTCTGTTCCTCTTATTTATTAGTCCTTTGAACTAGAGCGTAAGGTCTGTGAGTACAGATGCTCTTCATTCTTTATTCACTATTAAATCCCCTGGCACAGTTTCAAGTAGACACTCAATAAACGTTGACTGAATGAATCAGTGGATGGATGGTTATTCTGCTGTTAGCTCAAATTTAGAATATTTAGAATGGAGTTCATCTTTTTTACAAAACTAGATCTTTCTCCTAACTTCTATTAGTTTCTGTCTTCTAGGCCTCAAACCTGAGAGTAGTTTTTAATGTTTATGTCTTTCCTTTTACCTGTGAGGAAATGTGTAATATATCCTTCCTTGGTAACGTGGGGTGATATTGAAAATACGCATTAAGGATGGCAGAAGACATTATCTTTCTATTGCTGGTCCTAGGGATGCAAAGATAACTGAGTCTCTATTCTTTTGACCTTCACAGTCTAATGAGGGACCTAGTCATATAAATAAACTATTAATACAGTGTCATAAGTATAACAACAGTGGCACAAGTTACAAAGAAAGCTTAGAAGAGGACTAAATAACCTTGTTGTGTGTGGTAGCTGATAAAGGGAGCTGAAATGTGATTTGAATTTTAAAAAATGAATAGAAATTTACAAAGTAACTGGTGATGAAAGGTCTTCGTAGGTAAAGTGAATAGTATGTGAAAGTTATGAAAGTGTTTCTGGAAGATGTTTTTTATAGTATTCTAGCAGAAGTAGGGAAAAATAAATTAGAAAGCAGGCAACTCCTTATTTTGTAGCCCTTACTGGTGTTGCTCAGTTGGTTAAGCATCATCCTGAATAATGAAAGGTCACCAGTTCGATTCCTGGTCAGGGCACATGCCTGGGTTGCAGGTTTGGTCTTTGGTTAGGGGCATGTATAAGAGGTGACCATCACATCAATGTTTCTCTTTCTCTCTAAAAAATAAATAAATAAAATCTTAAAAAAATAAATTAACTTATTTAAAAAAATTAATTCAAATGATCAGTGATCAAGGCGAGAATAAGAACAATATCTCTGTCCATAGAGTAGAAAGGACAGGCTCTTTACTGGTTATATATTGGAAAGTGGCACTTTGATATGTTAAAAAAGTTCAGTGGCTTCTTGAACATAAGTTAGCCCTTTGGTTCCCACTATTAGAAAATAGATCTTACTTAGGTGTGTGGGTGCCTTGGAATTGCAACCACCATTTTATAAAGGTTAGGTTTGAATTTCTTTCTTTAGAAACAATTTTTTTACCTTTTTATTTTTGCTATGGAAACCTTTAGCAGTTTGTTGAGGACTTTGATCAACCATGCTTACTTAGATAATGTTTTTAACTGCATAAAAGATAATATACAAGATAACTAACAAAATCAATTAAATTGAAATACAGTTCCATTCACTGGTAGAAATTGGCATTTTTGTGAGTCTATAGTGACTGAAAAATTTATAGCATGATTGTATCATTAAGAAAGCAGACAGATGATTTACTGTATTTTCTTTTTCAGGTGCGGGCCAAATTCACAGTTGATGATTATAGTCACTATGTTTTTACTCCATGCATCCTTACCCAGTGGGTTCTTGGCTTATTCAGATATGATTTAGAAGGAGGTAAGTTTTGCTTTCATGATTTTAAATCACTTTTTTTTCTTAGAGTGCCACAATGTGTATGTTCATGTGTATGTGTGTGTCTTTACACTATATAATGTGTTTGTGATAGATACTTTAAATGAATATTATAACTATTTATGGTATTTTAAAAAACTAAATAAAGTAGCACTAACAGAAATTTAAATAAACATTAAATTTAAACATTAGAATTATAACTTTTTATTATATTTTCTCATCTAAAGTATTTATGATTATCATGATTAAAACATGATTTTGAGAAAAATGAAATTATTATTCTTTGTAGCCTAGGCATGTTTAAATGCTTTTTGGAGTTGATATTTTTAATTGAACAACTAGAGATAGTAATACTTAATGTATACTTTAAATAATCAAAAAAATTTAACCAACTTGTTAGCCTAAAGAATTTAAACATTTCTCTCTCTTTTTTTCTCTTTACCTGCTGCCAAATTTATGGTATGTAGATTCCTATCCTCTACTTCTTTCTAATATGTTGAAACTGATCATTTTAAAATCATTTGAATTTTATTACAATTACAAAAATTTTTGCTTTTTTTAGGATCTTCAAACCATTCACTAGATTATGTATTAGAAATTGTAGCATATGAAGCACAGCGCTTATTTCGTGACAAAATTGTTGGCACAAAGGAACTTCATTTATTTGACAGCATTTTAACATCGGTGTTTCAAGGAGATTGGGGCTCAAATATATTAGACAATATGGCAGGTAATGTAGTTACTGAGTTTTTGTGAGTATATAAATGTTATGGGAACTTTAATTTACTAGTAGCATGATGTAATATGTCTAAACAAAATTTTGGATAAATTTAATGTTATTTTTGTCATAAGGTGTTGCTCTGTCATTTTTGCTGGATTTCAATAATTATGTTCCAAACAAATTGTGATGATAATTGTTTTTGGGGGGACAAAAAAGGGTTCAGGCCATAGCGTTTTACATTTGCAATTCAAAGTTGTATTTCCTGAAGGATTTTTACTCATAAAATGTAAAAATGTATATGTTATATATGTATGAAAATTAAAGATAATTGTGAAAATCCATATTTGATTATAATGAACTTTTGCTCTAAAGTACTGCCGCTCTCATTCCTGTCACTGTTATGTCAGCAGAGAACTTCTTATGTATTCTTGTTACTAGCTTAGCCATTGTTATGCTAAACAAAGCATAATGTCATTTAGTCAGAGCAGCTGTGTTGCATTTGAAATTATAACTGTTTAATAACAAATTTGCATTTTGAGAACTGTTGTGTGAGTAATGCATGTGAGGAAAATCATCATGGCGAAAGGACCTTTTGTAAAAAGGGATTAAATTATGGAAATATTTCCTAATAAAACAGCTTTCAAGCTATAAATCGACTTTCTCTTCTACCAGAGTGTAAAACTAGGCTTCAAAAATGTTTCATATAGTACCTTTTATGCAGGATGGGGAAAAAGTAGGTTTAGAGTTGTTTGTATGGAAAATAACACAATAAATAATGAACAATAATATAAGAATAAACTCTTTTGCAAACTCACAAATGTAAACCTACTTTTGCTCAACCCTGTGTATTGTACATTTCTGGATTCAGTATTGATCGCAAGGTCATGTTACATAAACCAAAATGAGCTGTGAAGGTGTAGTGATGTTGAAATTGATAGAAGTAGTTTTCTAGGTGCTGCTTGAGTTTTGCAATCAGGAAATGAGTTTAAGAGAGCCTCAAATAGGATGAAAGGCTGAGAAAAGCCTGATAATAGTACACAGTTGGCTTGTTTTTTAGTAAGGATTTGTGTCCTTGTGGCCTGTATTTTCATGGCATAGAGTGGAGAGGTTTTGTTTCTTAAATGGTGCCTTGTTTCTCAGTCTGAAAATCGAGTTAATACTGTCTCTCCTTGCAAAGAAAATGGCGTATCTTTTGGGGATTAGATGTATCAGTGTCTTATTGTGTATCTGAATTCTCTAGAGTTCCTATGTAGGATTCAGTAAATAGTATATGCTTTTTTTCTCAGTATTTTTTAAAAATACAAGCGCAATATATGTTAGATCTAGGGAAATAAGATTTTTGTATAGATGGATAATAATTTATTAAGAAAAATTAATCTTGGGACTTAAAAATAAACTAGACATGTTATTGTGCATAAGAAACTTGTAATCCTTGCTTGCAATTAGAACTATTACTAGTGTCTTTAGATGCCACACAGATTTGTGCAAGTAGATGGTTAAACTGGTCATTACATACAGCATAAAGTGTTTTACAATTAAATATAACTTTTCTGAATATATTTGGGATAAATGCTTGATGTTAAGGGTATAGAACAGGTAGAGACTAATTTATTGTGTGGAAGATACTATGAAACTTCTTAAAATGAATATTTTGTTTGAGATAATTGTAGACCCACATACAGTTGTGAGAATTAATACGGAGAGAGCACACGTATCTCTTACTTGGTTCCCCTTAGTGGTAATATCTGGGAAAATTATGATACAGTGTCATCACCAGGATATTGATATTGATAAACTTAAGATAAAGAACATACCACAAAATCTTATCATGTTGCCCTTTTGTAGTCTACCGTGTAGAAACTACCAATTTGTTCTGTATTTAATATTGCCATTTTGGAAATCTTATTTTCACTCAGAATAATTCTCTGGAGATATACATAAGATATACATATGCAGGTTGTTGCATATTTAAATAGTTCGTCCTTTTTATTGCTGAGTAGCTATTCAGATGAACTACCGATGCTTTAACCATTTTGTTGAAGGACATCTGGGTCATTTTAAGATTTTTGCTCTTAGGAAGAAAACTGTGATAAACATATATGTACAGGTTTTTGTGTGGACATACATTTTCGTTTCTCTGGATAAGTTCTCACAAGTGCGTTTATAGGGTTGTACAGTACTTGTATGCATGTTTTTTTTTTCTTTAACTGTCATGCTGTTTTCTAGTTGCTGTATCAGTTTACATTCCCATCAGTGATGTAGCAGTGATAGAATTGCTCTGTATCCTTGCCAGCATTTGTGTTGTCACTATTTTTTGTTTTGGCAGGTCTGATAAGTGTGTATTGATGACATTATAGTTTTGATATGCATTTTGCTGACAGCTAATGATGTTGAATATCTTTTCATGGGCTCATTTGCCATCTGTATGTCCTCTTCAGTGAAATGTTTCATGATGTCTTTTGCCCATTTTCTAATTGGATTGTTTATTTTTTACTGTTGAGTTTTGAGAAGTATTTATATATTCTGGACACTAGTCATTTGTCAAATATGTGTTTTGCAGATATTTTGCCTCCCACTCTGTAGCATGCCTTTTTATCCTCTTAATAGGGTCTTTCACTGATAAAAAGGTTTTCATTTTATGATGTCTGATTAATTAATTTTTATTTTAAAGGATCTTTTGGTGTCAATTGTAATAACTATCTAGTCCTAGATTCTGAAGATTTTTTCCCCCTCAAAGTTTTATGGTTTAATATTTTAAGTCAGTTGTCCATTTTGAGTTAATTATTTGTATAAAGAGTGAGATTTAGGTCTATTTGCCTATGGATGTCCGCTTGTTCCAGCCCCATTTGTTGAAAAGGCTACCTTTCTGATGTGAATTCTTTTGCACCTTTGTCAAAAATTAGTTGTGTTAATCTATTTCTGTGTTCTCTATTCTGTTCCACTAATGTATATATGCATCCTTCTCACAATACTACACTGTCTTGATTACTGTAGCTATATAATGTCTTGAAATTGGGTAGATGATTCCTCCTGCTTTATTATTTTTTAAAATTGTTTTAGCTATTTCAGTTTCTTTGATTTTCCATATAAATTGCATAATGATCTTATTTTTATATATAAGCAATATTGCTGAGATTTTGTTAGGAACTGTATTAACTTTGTATATTGGTTTGGAGAGAACTGATATCTTCTCGTCCATGAACATGATACATACATCCCTTTGTTTATTAGTGTTTGTTTTCTTTTATCAGTTTTACGTAGTTTTTAGTATACAAGTCCTATACATATTTTGTTAGATTAACAACTAAGGTTTTAATTTTTTTTTTTTTTTGAGCAATTAAAGAGATTCTGTGTCTGAAAGGTTGACTATATCAAGTGAAGAAGAGGGGAAGGGCATTTCCAGACAAAGGAAAAAGAATATGAAAAGAACCAAAGGCTTGAGAAAGCTAGAGTATATAATGAGGCAAATAGGGAGATAGGAGATTCAAGCAGTCAAGTTGAGCCAGATTGCAAAGGGCCTTGATGAGGAGAATTGTGTTTATTTGTTTTGGCAGTGGGGAACTCTGTGTATAATATTGGAGTGATGTCGAACAAGGAGATTTTGTTTTTCTGTGTGTTAGTCTAGTAGCAGTTCAGATATAGTTGAGAAGGCAGAGACTTATAGCAGGGATACAAGGTAGGAGGCTACTGTAGCAGTCCAGGTGAGACATGATGTGATATAAGGATAATGAGTTCAGTTTTAGATGTGTGTTCAAATGTTTGCAAGCTTTTTGAGTGTCCTTTGGGAATCTGCATAAAGTTTATTGCTCTATAAAGGGAGGACCCATGTTTGTCTTACTACTTATGTCTAACAGAGTACAATGTTTAAATATAGGTGTGTTAAGCGTTTAATGAATGAATGCCTGAACTATATGTATACTAAATAATTGGAAATACGGAACTAAACTAGAGTTTGGGAGACTTGCCTAGAGATAAATAGTGAATGGGTTTTGGGTTTATAAATACTTGGTAACTTAAATCACAGAATAAGACTACATAATTGAAGAGGAGTGTTTAAAATTAAAGAATAACAGTCTGAACTTGAATCCAGGGTAAATAAAAAAAGTAAGGGATAAACAGAAACCTGAAAAGAAGTAGTGGTTATAGCTTGATGAGTATGGTTATATAGAACCAAGGAAAAAGGCTTCAATAAAGAGCTGCACACACAAAATGATTGCAAAAAAGATTTGGACTTGACAGTTAGGGCAGTATTTTTGTTCTGAAATAAGAGTTTTAGATTAGTGGTTTCTGAAGATAGGAGATAATGTAAGAGAGATAAAAAGAAGATAATATAAGAAAAGTGATGATGTAAGAGAGGAGAGGGACATAAAGTAGCTTGGGTCTAGGGAAGGTTTGGCTGTTTAGCTGGGCATATGTCAAGGAGGATCCTTGATGGAACAGTTCCCAGAGAAAATGGAGGGGAAAAAGTTGAATAGAAGGGAGAACAGATTTTTCTTACATGGTAATAGAACACTGCTATAGAAAAATTTCAGAGAAGTATGTGGGATTTTTATTTTCTAATTAAATTTTGGTAAACTTTTAGAAGTTAGGGTTTTTGGTGGTATTAATAAATCTATGTTCTTTCTCAAGGAGATTTTTTTTCTTGAAAATTTTATATGTTATTATTTTTTCATCCTCACCTGCAACCACCTTTAGGTGCACAGGACAATGCTCCAACCAACTGAGCCACACCAACCAGGGCTTATATGTTATTTTTAATCTATAAATTTTATATGGAGATTATGGAGAAAGAGAAGGAAAGAAGGAGAAAAATAGGGGAAAGTTTGAAGGGAGTCATTTTTTGCGGGGGTAAGAGAAATAGGATGCAAAGATAAAATAGGGATCCCATCAGTTAAGTTTTCATGTAGAGTTTGATATAGCAAGTTAAGTCTCTTTGTCTTAACTGATTGGATTGATCTTCTAAGGCAAACTTTAAAATAACTTATCTTTGCCTTTCTGCAGATGATCTTACTGAACTAATTAATTTAAAAATAATTTAATGAGCAATGTATTTTACTGATGCTTTCATTATAAATAATGCATATAAAACAGTATCTTTTTTTTCTACAGACGGTTTCTATGTTACATGGGGTGCCCGGCACGATTCAGGAACAAGGGCAGCTCCAGGACAGCCACTGCCTCCACATGGAAAACCACTTGGAAAACTAAATTCTGTAGATTTTAAGGATGTTATTAGAAAGGTAAAGTATGAATCATGAATTGGGATTTGGTTATTATTATAGTCAATTTTGAAAATATTTAGTGCAAACTTTTTGAGGGCATGGAGTACAAGATTGTAGAACAGACAAAACCGATCATTTTGGAATTTAGTTCATTGTGGCAGATCTAACTAGATGCATATGTACTCACACAGATATATCTAAAATTGCTAAGATACTTGATGTTAGAAATATTAATAAGGCTTAATATTACTTGAGAAATCATCGTAGAGCAGTGGCATCAGACTTCAGTGAGCATAAGAACCAGAAAATATACTGGTTCCTGGGGCCCATCCTTAAGAAGTCAGGTTCAGTAGTGGGGCACAAAGAATCTGAATTTCTAACAGTTTTACAGATGATATTGATGCTGCTGGTTCACTGAAACTTCGAGTAGCACTGTCCTAGATGATTTTTTTAAGTTTAATTACAATAAAGACAAAGAAACAGAAATATATATAATTGCTTTAAAAATAATATTTATATTGAAAGTTACTGTGGATTTTATATCAAGGAAAGTTTTTCATGGTCCGTTAAATTGATTAATTTGCCTGGAATGGATATTGCAAAGCTCAGGAATTTTCAGAGGTAAGTGTATGAAGTCCAGTTGTGCTCTCTTCCCTCCCTCTGTCACAGAGTCCCCGGCAGGGCACACTGCCCGTGCGTGGGCCTTTGCCCCTCTCCGAGCAGTGCTTAAGAGCAAGAAGTCACAAAATATTACTTAGGTTCTATGTTTCTAGAGTTTTAGGATTGTTATGTATGGTCTCTGCACACTGCTTTGATTTGTAACAACTGGAAAATTTTGAGAGCTTTTGAAGTTTTTAAAATTAACCTGGTATCTCAACACTGCTTTTTACCAGCAGTGTACAAAATAACTGACTATTGTGAGCCCTTGAACTTGTTTGATATCATACATATTTTTCCTTAGAAAGTGCCATAAAGCTTGATTATTGGATAGATAAAATGTAGAGTGTGTAATTTACTTGCAGTTACTTAACCCCTTTTGTAGGGTGCACCTAAAGTGAATATCTTAATCTAGATACTACCATTTGTATTATGTAATTGGGGCTTATATTGAATATAAAATATTCTTTATGATTTTTTAAAAGGGCATTATTCATTATGGACGAGATAACCAGAATTCAGATATTTTACTTTTTCAAGAAGTCCTGGAGTACATGTCTCGGATAGACAGAGTGTTGAGTTTTCCCGGAGGGTCGCTGCTGTTGGCAGGACGGAGTGGTGTAGGCCGGCGGACTGTCACTTCTTTAGTCAGCCATATGCACGGAGCAGTGCTGTTTTCTCCAAAGGTCTCCAGAGGCTATGAGCTCAAGCAGTTCAGAAATGATCTCAAACATGTGAGTTACAATCTTTTCCTTTATTTGGTTTTAAATCACAATAGTTATTATTCTAAAGGCCTTCAAAGATCTCTAAGTCTCTGCTATACAACAGTCTTTATTTTAATTTTGACGATTATTTCGTCATAATTATCAGAAAATCGTGTTATTATGTACAGATAGGAAAAAGATTCCTATTAGAATTTTAATCTTTCAGGTACCCCAGAATGGAATGGTAGATGGACATGAAAGAAACAAAAGGAAGGAGTTTATATGGGACATATGTAGATATGTATAAAAATTATTTTATAGTTTTTTTTTACTGTGTCCTAGCTATAAAATAATTTAAATTTCCCCCAAATAGTATCGGGTCACCATGAACTGGATTTACTTTCCAAACTATAAAGCCGATGATTAATTTTTAATTTTGATTACTGAAATAAAAATAAAGAAAGAAATAATGCGACTTAATTTACATACAGAATGAAAGTTAACTGTTCCAAAAATATTTAAAAATATTTAATTGTACCAAAATGTATTTTCTTACTGTGCAGGTGCTGCATCTCGCAGGTATTGAAGCACAACAGGTAGTTTTACTTCTCGAGGATCACCAGTTTGTACATCCTGCATTTTTGGAGATGATCAATAGCCTTTTGTCTTCAGGCAAGTGAATGGTTTCTAATCATAGACAACAAACTTATAATGTAAAAATTATGCAAGTAAAATTTTTCTGTGTAAAATTATGTTTCAGAGAACTTTTGGCATAGCTTTTATTAAGGTGACATGGGATTAAATGTTCTCAGAGCAGGAGAATTGAGAAATTTGTTTCTATAAAACCAAAAGATTAAAAAATTATATAAAATGATTGTTGATGAGGGAGGGGAGAGGGGGCTAAGGGAGGAAAGAAAGGGAAGGGTCTAGTCAAGGAACTAGTATGAATGGCCCACGGACATGGACAACGGGGTGGGGATTGACTGTGGGAGGGGGTGTAGGAGGGGCAGGGGAGAGCAAAGGGGGAAAAATGAGACAACTGTAATAGGAAAATAATTTTTTAAAAAACGGGAACAATTGAATATTGGTAAATATACTGAAAAATTGGCCCTCTTGCCTTTGGTGGGACTGTGATCTGTTTTAACCCTTTGGGAAAGTTATCAGCCAGTACTTACTTACTTAAAAAATGTGCCATACCTTTTGTTATAGCAATTCTATTATCTGTAGAAATTTAACCTACAGAAATAAAAGAACTAGTATGTAAGGAAATAATATAATTTACAATAAAACATTTGTAGAGCATCACTGTTTATCATTTGTGGAATGGTTGAATAATTATGGTATGATCTTAACATGGACACATGAATACAGATATATTCCAGATAATATGAGATCTTAGTTTTGTGAAATCATGGTGTACTCCTATTGTCTCCGGAAACACCTGACCTCTTTGGTGGTTTCCTGATACCTGAAATTTCTCCTATGTTTCCTTTTGTAAAGAATTTATGAAATTTATTATAATCTCTCTGTAATGAATAATCACTGTTGATAGAATTGGTATGTGGTAGGTTAGTTTTAATCTTGGAACAAAAATATTTTGTTACTTAAGTACAAAATAAACCTTGTTAAATACTAGTTTCAACTGTATGGGTTCTTCTGTTGTGGGACCCCAGGACAAAATTACACGATGCCCATGTCTGACTCAGTTATTTTATCTTATTTTTAAAAAGTTTTTATTTATTTATTTTTAGAGAGAGGGGGAGGGAGGATGAAAGAGGGAACATTGACGTGAGAGAGAAACATCAGTGTTTTGCAGACATGCCCTGACCAGTGATTGAACCTGCAGCCTAAGTATGTGTCCTGACAGGGAATCAAATTGACAACCTTTTGCTTTGTGGGACAATACCCACCAACTGAGCCAGGGCAGTCAGGGATGAATCAGTTATTAATAAATATGTGTTTTGCGTCATGCAAGGTAGGCTGTGGATAAAACTGTTTTTAGTATTTTAACAGCTTTGGTTGAAAAAAATCATTTAATTTATAATATGAGCTATCTATACTTTAGTATTCTAATGAGAGGTATAGACCAGGACTCTAGTTAGATGAGTGGTAGGTCAATTTCTGTTAAAAGACTTGATGGATAATGGCAAGTGAAAGTGGTAGGTCTTGAGCAAACTTGAAGTGTTTGTGGTCTTTTTATAGAATAACCGGTTTATTTTTAAGGTGCATTTCTTATTCTTGCATATTGCTTAAGTTGTCACTAGATGGAGACCTCATTTATTTTGGCTGAGATGAAATAGTAGACAAGCTTTACAGTCTTTTGCTTTGTGAAAGCAAGTATGTAGATACGTGTTAACAGTAATTATTGTCTATCAGGACACATTGGTCTTTATCAAGGTATAACTGCAAAAATCACGAATAAAGTTAAATTTTGGTCATTTGAAATTTTGCCAACATTTTTTGGACACATAAATTTATTTATTTTTAGAGAAAGGGGAAGGGAGGGAGAAAGAAGGGGAAAGAAACATCATTCAGTTGCCTCTTGTACACTCCCAACTGGGGACCTGGCCCATGACCCACGCATGCGCCCTGACTAGGAATTGAACCAGCAACATTTTGGTTTGCAAGAACAACGTCCAGCCCACTGAGCTACCAATCAGGATGGCAAAAATATATTTGAAAAATACTTTCAGAGAAATTACTCAGTAGGCCTTTATCTCTCTTTTTATTTCAAATTCTTATTTCCTGTCATGTATAATGTGTTAGTAGAGCCAGCTTTCTTTGCTAAACTTAAGCAATTAAAAAGTATCTTTGCATGGCTACAATTCAGAGAAAGACATAGAGCTGATATATGTGTGCATGTGTTTTGAGTACATACAAACTTGGAGAACGGTGAGTGGTCTGAGACTCTTGAGTTGAGCCTGAAAGAAAGTAGAAATCAAATTGTGATGGGCCCTATGTGAATGCAGTACTTTGGATGTATAGCGAAATAATTTTTACTTAATCTTACAGTTTCTTCTGAACTATAGTATATTGGTTTAACAGATATTAATTAAACACCTGTTATGTGCCAGACCCAGTACTAAATATTGGATTTATAGATGTGAACAAGATGTGGTTCAGGCCCTCTATCAGATGCTTATAGTCTTAATCAACTTTGATTTGACTTCTATCATTCTGTTCCTAGTAGCAGTTCACAGATTAGTTCTTCTTATATCTAGTACAAGTTTACTCATCCATCTATTCACTAATTTGTTTATCTAACAAATGCTGGTGTTACTGATACTTTGCTGAGGTTTTCCTAGGGTTAATATTGAACATGATTAAATACTTGTCCTCTGGGAATTCAGAATCGAATTAGCAGGCAAGAGAAGTAATTCATTCATTATTAAATGATGTGATAAATGCTAAACAGTACTATGTTTGGATATTATGTGAAATAGAAAAGAGTCCTTTACTGAGCATGTGGATTGTTGGGAAAGGCTCATGGGAATAGCAGTTGGCAAAGTAGTATCTTGAAAGATAAGTATTAATTTGGGGGAAGATAAGGGGCAGGGGAAGACTGGGTTCATATTACTGAAAGAGGGAGTATTACCTTACATTTACAGAACACAGGGAAACTCATTGAGGCTAGAACACAGGGCCTTGTAGGGGAGGGTTGAAGGAGAACCTTGAAAGGCAGATGAATGGATAGATTATGAATTGTCTTGAATGGCTTGCCTAGGAGTTTGAATTTTATTAAATGAAGGCAACAGATATAGATTTGTGACTAATATTGAGCTGTTGAAGTTTGTGTATTTTTGGAACTAAAGATTGAATAAGGGCAGATTATTTAATACAAAAATAGAAAAAGCTTTGTATATGTAAAATATATTTTGAATTAGTGTAATACAACTAAAATTACTGAGAAATGTAATGTTACTCTGTAGGCGAAGTTCCTGGGCTCTATACTCTTGAAGAATTAGAGCCCTTGCTGCTGCCACTGAAAGATCAGGCTTCACAGGATGGATTTTTTGGACCAATTTTCAATTACTTAACATATAGTAAGTGACATAATTTATTAATTCAAACTCTGGTTCATGTGAAATAAATACTATTTAATTTACCTTATTTTATATAGATTGCAAAGCTATCTTAAATTTTGGATCCAGTTATTAATTTATACTTTTTTCTTTTATGTGAAGCTTTTAGAAAATAACACTTATGGGAAGCCGGGGTGCTTGGTGGTGGCAAATGTGGCTCAGCCCCAGAGTGGAAAACCAGTGGGAGTGTGGCGGCACACAGGACCCACTCCACACGCTGGTTCTCCTGTGGGGAACCAGGCCTGCATTTCTACAACAGCTTAAAAGCTTGCTTTCTGCTAAGGACCCCCTCATCCTGGGCTGAGAATAACAGATGTTCAGCGTGTAACCTTGAAGCAGTTTCTTAGGGCCTATTATGGGCCAATTTCTAAGAACAGGATGTGGCTAGAAGAGTTATCCTTATCATCCATGCATGTGTAACATTCTTTTCTGTTATATAAAAGTAATAATCATATAAGGCAATGACTGGCACAATGATTCATAACTTTCTTGGATATAATCCACCTAGGGAATTAATAAAAGCCTGTTAAGGCAGGAGCAAACTGCGCTTTCTCCTCTAGAAAGTGGCCAGTTTTGTCCCCTCTTCTCCACAGGACTCTTGCAGTCCGTGTGCATTTACTCACTTCATCCACAATGCCCTGGACCCTGCTGGTCGGAGGTCCGCGACAAACACTTAGGTAGTCTAAAGGCTAACCGATAATAAAAACATGCAAATTTTTAACAAAAGGAGAAGATGAAAATGTGGTAATGTTCTTTTAAATATTTACTGCCTTTGTTTTATTGTGGTAAAATTAGTGCTTATATCTCCTATCTAAGAGAATTAATGAAATACTTAGTTTGTGCCAGGCTCTGTATATTTTTTTAAACTAAATAACCTGCTACTATTGCAGGGACAGTTTTTTTTTTTTAATATATATTTTTATCCTCACTTGAGGACAGTTTTTTAAGTTGCTGGGAGAGAGGAAGTAAGAGAGAGAAACATCGATGTGAGATCATCGATCGATTGCCTCCCATATGTGTGCAGACCAGAGCACCTGGACTTCGGATTGAACCTGCAGCCTAGTTTGTGCCTAAACCAGGAAGTGAACCTGTAACCTTTTGTTATGGGATTGCTCTCTAACCAACTGAGCCACACCAGGCACAGGAACACTTTTATGTGTACTGTCATTATCTAAAATTGAATAAGTAAAAACGAGACAATAATATCACACAGACATTACTATTACATTTATCTTCTTTATTTTTCGAAAGGAACACTTATAATTGATGAAATGGAGAAAGTTGTTAAAGAGCTATCCTCCCTTCCCTCTCTTTCAAGGAAAATCTACCACACGTGTAAGAAACAGATCATCCTAGTGCTGCAGGGTTTTAAACTGTTTCAGAACATAGAAAATATAGGAAAGTTTCTAAATTCCATTTTTGAAGGGAAAATAACATTGATACTGAAACAGGGAAAAGGTAATTTCTCTTAAAACCAAACATCAATTTTTGCTTGTGAATATTGAAATAAAAGTCCTTGCAAGAAAAATTATAAAATAGAATCCAGTATCACATTTGAAAAATAACATACAGAACAGTATCCTTCTGGACATTTTTTGTTAGTATGTACCCACACACAAAGTAATTTTTAACTAAAATAATAATAATAAAATACTGTGTCACAGCTTGTTCTTTGTAATGAAAAGCTCCTACTATTCCATTCCAGAACATTTTAACCTTATAAAACCAGATCATATTTAGGTCTCACCAATTATTATTGCTGTAATATTACATAATTTTAATTCTCTTATGTAACTTTTAGGAATTCAACAAAACTTGCATGTTGTCTTGATAATGGACTCTGCAAGTTTAAACTTCATAATAAACTGTGAGAGTAACCCAGCGTTGCATAAAAAGTGCCAAGTGCTGTGGATGGAGGGTTGGTCAGTCAACAGTATGAAGAAAGTAAGTTTAACATTTACATTTAAATATGGAAATAAAAAAAAAAGCACATTTTGTTTTTGAAGTTACTGATTTTCTTTCTTTTTGATTTCTTTAATTTTTTTTAATGTACTATTTTATTTTATTTTTGTTGTTCACACTATTAGAGATGTCCACTATTCTCCTCCTTTCCCCACTACCCGCCTCCCTGACACTACATTGTTTTCTGTGTCCATTGGCTTAGCATATATGCATATATATTCTTTGCCTAAGCTCTTCTAGTCCCCTGCTTCCCCATAGCTGTCAGTCTGTTCCATGTATCTATGCCTCTAGTCCTATTTTGTTCACTGGTTTACTTTGTTTATTAGATTCCACATAAGAAGTTACTAAGTTTCCCAACTTCCCTTTGGTGTTTGATATAATAATTGTCTTAATTGTGGCACTGAACATGTCTTGTATATTTGAAGATAACACTTTTTTTCATATTCTTGTATGATGTTATAGTTTAGTTGTGTCGAGAATTTTAAGTTGAAGATTACGTTCTTAAGGACAAGATATTTATTGTATTTTAAAAAATATATGCATTTCACTGGACTTCTGGTCAAGATGGAGGTGTAGGTAGACATGCTCTGCCTCCTCACACAACCACAAAAGGAATTACAACTAAATCTTAAAAGAAATAATACTCAGGACTGTCAGAAAATTGAACTGTATGGAAATGTGACAACAAAGGGCTTAAAGAAGTCATATTCATCCAGACGAGTAGGAGGGGCAGAGATGCAGAGATGGATGGAGAGGCAAGATGATGGGGTGTGGCATGGAGAGGTGGCGGAGGCAGGATGGGCACAGGTGGTCCCACATTCACATGTGATGGATAAAAATCAGGAGGAATACCTTGGGAGCGAGCAATCCCAGCCCAAGGCCAGACTGCACAACTCAGGGTTCCAGCGTAGGGAGATAAGTCCCCATAACTTCTGTCTGTAAAAACCAGTGGAGATTTGGGCGGCAGAAGAAACTGCTACATATTCAGAAAGCTCCACTTAAAGGGCCTGCATGGTCTTAAAATGTATGCAAACCCACCCACTCTGGGATTTAACACCAGGGCAACAGCTGGAAAGGCAGCAGCCACATATGAGGAGTGAGTGAAGTGACTAGAAATTGCAAACCCACTGAAGCCAAGCGGCAGCACAGCCCCCTCTCTGACCTCCCTGACCCCTCACAGATCCACAAAGTGGTCAAACGGGTTGCCCCACCCTGGCAATTACCTAATGCTCAACCCCACACAATTTACAGGTTCCTTTTACAGGGAGTCCAAGCAGTTCTGCCTGATACACAGAAACAAACACGGGGGGGGGGCTGCCAAGTTGAGGAGACAAAGAAATATGGCCCAAATGAAAGAATATAACAAAACACCAAAAAAGAGAACTAAACGAAACGGAGATAGCCAACCAATCACATACAGAGTTCAAAGCACTGGTGATCAGGATAATATATATCTACAGGGAACCAACAGTGAACAGAAGGAAGCTGGGATTAAAAGCAACAAATTGGACCATAAGGAAGAAATAAACATTCAATCAGAGCAGAAAGTTAAGAATTAAAAAAAAACAAGAATAGAATAAGACTCTGGGACATCTCCAAATGTGCCAACATCTGAATCATAGGAATGCCAGAAGGAAAAGAGGAAGAGCAAGAAATTGAAAATTTATTTGAAAAAATAGTGAGAGAAAACTTCCTTAATTTGGCAAAGGAAATAGACATACAAGTCCAGGAAGCACAGAGTGTCCCAAACAAGTTGGACACCAAGAGGACCACACAAAGACACATCATAATAAAAATGCCAAAGGTTAAAGAGAGAATCTTAAAAGCAGCAAGAGGGAAAGAAGAGAGTTACCTCCAGAGAGTTCCCATAAGACTATCAGCAGATTTCTCCATAGAAGTTTTGCAGGCAAAAAGGGACTGGCAAGAAATATCCAAAAAGATGAGAAGTGAGGACCTACAAACAAGATTGCTCTATCCAGCAAAGCTATCATTTAGAATGGAAGGACAGATGAAGTGCTTTCCAGACAACGTAAACCTAAAGGAGGTCATCATCACTAAGCCATTATTACATGAAGTGTTAAAGGGACTTATTTAAGAAAAAGAAGCGGCTCAAAACTATGGACATTAAAAGGCAACAAATTCACAACTATCAACAACTGAATCTAAAAAAAAGAAAAAAACTGAGCTAACAAGCAGACCAGGAACAAAATCATAAGTATGGAGATTATTTGGAGGGTTATCAGCTGGGAGGGGGAAGGAGGAGAATGGGGGAAAATCGCAGGGGTTAAAACATACAATTGGTAGATACAAAATAGACAGGGGGATGTTAAGATTAGTAAAGGAAATGGAGAAGCCAAAGAACTTGTATGAATGACCCATGGACAAGAACTAAAAGGGGGATTGCTGAAGGGAAGGGATGTACAGGGCGGAGGGGAGCAAAGGTGGAAAAGTGAGACTACTGTAATAATAATCAGTAAAACATACTAAAAAATATAAAAACCAAAATTAACCAGAAAAAGAAGCATTTCACTAACCTAGCAAAGTTACCTTATAATAAAAGCATCACAGTAATAATTTTAGCATATTTTTAAGCTAAAATTTAACTCTTTCAAAAAAAATCTTATCTTTCCTGTGTTATGTGTTTTGAATATGAAATGTCAGGTAATTGAGATGCAAGGTTGAGGCTGGATATATGAATCTGGAGTTCAGGGGAAAGGTCAGGCATACATAAGATAAAAATTTTAGAATTATCAGCCTATAGTTGGTATTTTAAACTATGAGATTGAATGATGTCATCAAAGGACTGAATGTTGCCCAAAGATGGACTGGATCCAAGGACTGAAGCCTGGGACACTTTAACTTTAGGAAGTTGAAATGAAAAGGAGGAACCCACAAAAATTCTGAGAAGGAGCTGCTTGAGAATAGGAGGAAAACCAGGAGAGTGTGAAGACAAGCAAAGCCTAAAGTATAAATTTAAAATATTCTCATGGAAGCTTAAGTGTTTTGTCAGAAATCAGAGAAGGAATTTTAGAAAAAGAAAACATTCTCTAGCTTGAGAATCACAGCACTTTCAACCCCTCCATTACTTCAGGAATTATTGGGCTTACCTTTTATTCAATCTGAGAAATTCAGAAAACAATTTTTTTTACCTGATTACCTGGATTACTTGTGCTTTCTCTTGCTATTAATTTTAACCCTATTAGGTAATAGGAATTGAAGCTTTTTGGCTTCTTGTAAAAATTCATAGTTCTATTATTTTATTTTCTTCCTGGGAAACTAAGAGTTTTTCTATATGTTAAAATAGTAATCCTATAAGATTATAATGTTTTCTATAATAATTGTTATCTGTTTATGAGACTTTCTTTTTTTAAGTATATTTTATTGATTATGTTGTTACAGTAGTTCCAATTTTTTCTCCCCCTTGCTCCCCTCTGTCCAGTACCCGCCTTTCCTCCAGAAATCTCACCCTGCTTAGTTCATGTTCATGGGTCATGCATATGAGTTCTTTGGCTTCATCTTTTCCTATATTATTCTTAACTTCCCCCTGTTTACTTTGCACCAACCAATTATGCTTCTTAATCCTTGCACCATTTCCTCATTTCTCCCCCTCCCGCCTCCCAGCTGATAACCCTCCAAATGATCCCCATACCCGTGCCTCTGTTCCTATTCTGGTTTGTTTAGTTGGATTTTGTTTTTAATTTTTAGATTCAATTGTTGATAGTTGTGAGTTTGTTGTCATTTTAGTGTTCATAGTTTTGATCTTCTTTTTCTTAAGTAAGTCCCTTTGACATTTCATATAATGATGGCTTGGTGATGATGAACTCCTTTAGCTTCACCTTGTCTGGGAAGCACTTCATCTGCCCTTCAATTTTGAATGATAGCCTTGCTGGATAGAGTAATGCTGATTGCAGGTTGCCTTTCATCACATTGAATACTGCTTGCCAGTCCTTCCTGCCTGCAAAGTGTCCTCTGAGAAATCAGCTGATAGTCCTATAGGTACCCCTTTGTAGGCAACTGTCCACCTCTCTCTTGCTGTCCCTAGGACTCTGTCTTTATCTTTCACCTTTGGCATCTCAGTCATGATGCATCCCGGTGTGGTTCCCTCTGGGTCCAGCTCACCCGGGACCCTCCGTGCTTCCCAGACCTGTACGTCCATCTCCTTTGCAAAATTTGGGAAGTTTTCCTCATTTTTTTTCAATTCTTGCTTCCTCATGCTGCACTGGTTGACTGTTTTTTTCTTCCTTATCTTCCAAATCATTGAATAGAACCCCAGTTTCCTTCCCTTCACCATTGGTTTTTGTGTGAATTTTCCTTTGTTTCACTTAGCATAGCCTTCACTTCTTTTCTTATGCGTTTGCCATACTCAAGCTTTTCTGTCACGCCTGTGAGCATCTTTATCACCAGTGTTTTGAATTCTTTGTTAGGTTCGCTATCTCCTCATCGCTTAGTTCTCCCACTGGAACCTTGGTCCGTTCCCAGTTTTGGGCCATACTTCTCTGTCTTCTCATTCTGACAGGTTCCTGTGTTTGTTTGCCTTCGCGTCCTGGGTAGAGCTGTCGCTCCGTGGAGCCTTAGGGATTCATCAGTACAGGGTGACCTGTTTCACCACGTTGTGGCGCTGTATGTGGGGGAGGGGGTCCGAGAGGGAACAATGCCACCTGCCCAGCACTTGCCCCCCCTTCCAAGCACTTCTCCCACTTCCGCACCGGAACGGTGCCCCTCCAGCTGCTGCCCTGCCTGTTGTTCCCAGAGTGGATGGGTCTGTGGATGTTTTAGGACCATGGGGGCCCTTTAAACAAGCGGACTCTGCTGAGACCAGCAGTTTCTGCCTCCACCCCAACCCCCACTGGTCTGCACAGTCAGAAGCAGTGAGGCTTGATTTTCCCCGGTGCTGGTCCCTCCCAACTTTTTAAAATGTGTGACTGCACTTTCTGCCGGCCTGCCACTGCTGCCATCACCACACTGTGTCCTCTCTGCTCCTCCTACCTGTCTGGATGAGTATTTTCTCTCCATATCTCTGTTTTCTGGGCTTCCATGCAGTTTGAGTTTTTGAAACTTCTGGTTGTTTCTAGTTTTGAGGTAGTTGTATTTTCTCTTAGTTGTGGAGGAACACCCAGCGTGTCTGTCTACACCTCCGTCTTGGCTGGAAGTCACCGAGACTTTATTTTCTTTATTGTGATAGTGGCAAAAACCTTATTATAGCTAAATAATAGATAGTTTTTAAAATTATCAATTATTAAATTGTTTTAATTTACTTTCAGTTATTTCTTATTCAAGAAAGCTAAGAATCCTTACTATCCCTTTATGCCACAAAGGCATTTTTTAAATTTTATGCCAGATATTTTAATTATGTAATTGGCATTTGTGATTATTTTCTAATTTAATCCAAATAGTACTTTCCTTCATTTTAAAGTCTAATCGTCTTTTAAGTCCCTCAATGTCATTAATTTACAATCAGTTAATGGTTAATATATGTCAAAATCTTGTTGAGGAAATAATGTCTTTTGAAGATGGATATATTGATTTTTTTCTTTTGGTCTGGAACAAATCCTAGAAGAAAAATGCAATTAATACTTTGTGTGTGTGTGTGTGTGTGTTGAAAGTTTTTAGCCTCTGATATTACATTTACTTGAACGACTTAAAGAGTTGCTCTTCGTTTTTTAGATACCTGAAATGTTATTCAGTGAAACAGGTGGTGAAGAAAAATATGGTGACAGAAAAAGAAAAGATGAAAAGAAGAAGTACACAGGTAATTCTGATGAAATTGATTGAAACTGATTTTTAATTGTGAAAGGGTCATCTGATGTTACAGAGCCATTAAGGATTCACAGTGATTATTAATTTGAATAATATAAAACTAAGAAAGTTACATCTCTTGATGAAAACTATACTTTAAAGCCCTCTTTATTTGTAAGTAAGTTTTTATGTCATTTCATGTAAGACCTAACAAAATATCTGTTGTTTGAATTTAAGAAAGTAATAATTATATATTTGACCCAAATGATCTGAAGAGCCTTCTTATATTATTTGGGGTCTTTTGCTAATAGCCTAAACTTTTCATATTATTTTATTACCTATATATGTTATTGCACTCCATTTACACCTGAAAAAGTTTTATTATATTATTTGAGTATGAGCATAATATTTTCTTAAGTATAATATTCTCATTATATTCTCCAGTTCTAAATTAATTTTCAACGTGATGCTTATACTTCCTTTTACCATACATTCATTTGTTTATATAACCATCTAATCATCACATACTTATTGAACTTGTTTTATTTTAGGTGCTAGAGATGATGTAGGAGTTTGTAGTCTAATGATACCAAGAATTATGTTCTATATAAACATAAAACTGACGTAGCAAGATAAGTGATGGTAGAAGTTTTTATAAAGTACTGTGGAAACTGAAACTTCTAACAGGCAGATACTGTAGGAGTTGAATATTACCCGGACAGGCGGTTTGGGGAAGGGTATTCTCTTTAGAGTGACTAGCATGGAAAAGGCTTGAGAAATAAAACAGGAACTTTTATGGAACTCTAAATAACCCAGACAGTTGAAACATAGGATGTATAAATAGTAGAGTACTAGATGAAGAGGAAAAGGTAGGCAGGGTCAGGTAGCAAGGAGCCTTCCATGTCATACTAAGGGATTTGAATTCTAACTTATGCATGATATAGGGTCATTGAGATATTTTATTTTATTTTTAAATTATATTTTATTGTTGATGCTATTAGAGTTGTCCCAGTTTTTCCCCTTTGGCCCTCCTCCACCCAGCCCCCCAACTCCCTTAGGCCATTACCACACTGTTGTCCATTTCTATGGGTCATATATGTATGTTCTTTGACTAATCGCTTCACCTTCTTTTATCTAGTCTCTTGCTCCCTCCTCCCCTCTTACAGCTGTCAGTCTGTTATATGTTTCTATGCCTCTGATTCTGTTTTACTTGTTAGTTTATTTTGTTCATTAGATTCCACATATACATGAGATCATATGTCAGTCTTTCACCTACTGGCATATTTCACTGAGCATAATAGTCTCTAGGTCCATCCATGCTGTCACAAAAGGAAAGAGTTCCTTCTTTTCCACTGCTGCACAGTATTCTGTTGTGTAAAGGTACCATGGCTTTTTTATCCACTCATTTATTGATGGACACTTAGGCTGTTTCCAGATCTTGGCTGTTGTAAATAATGCTCCTGTGAACATAGGGGTGCATATATTCTTTTGAATTGGTGTTTTGGGATTCTTAGTATATATTCCCAGAAGTGGAATTGCTTGTTCAAAAGGCAGTTCCATTTTTAATTTTTTGAGGAAACTCCATACCATTTTTCACAGTGGCTGCACCAGTCTGCATTCACACCAACAGTGCAGTAGGGTTCCCCTTCCTCCATCTCCTTGCCAGAACTTGTTTGTTGATTTATTGGGGATAACTGTTCTGGCAGGTATGAGTTCACATCTCATTGTGGTTTTAATTTGCATCTCTCTGATGGCCAGAAATGCAGACCATTTTTTTCATATGTCTATGGGCTATCTGTATGTCCTCCTTGGAGAACTAACTTCAGATCTTTTGCAAATTTTTTAATTGGATTGTTTCCCTGGTATAAAGTCATGTAAAGTCTTTATATATTTTGGAAATTAAACCCTTGTCAGATGTATCATAGGCAAAAATGTTCTCCTATATACATAGTGGATTTCATTTTCATTTTGAAGATGGTGACTTTAACTGTGCAGATGCTTTTTAATTTGAGATAGTCCATTTGTTTATTTTTTCTTTTGTTTCTTTTGCACTAGGAGACAGTTCTGTAAAAATACTGCTATCTGGGATGTCTGAGATTTTACTGCCTGTGTTTTCTTCTAGGAATCAAATGGTTTCATGAGTTACATTTAAGTCTTTTTTCCATTTTGAGTTTATTCTTATGTCTGGTGTAAGTTGGTGGTCTAGTTTCATTTTTTGCCTGTACTTGTCCAGTTTTCCCACCACTACTTATGGAAGAGACTGTTTTTACTCCATTGTATACTCTTGCCTCCTTTGTCAAATATTAATTGATTATAAATGTGTGGATTGATTTCTGGGCTGTCTATTCTGTTCCATTGATATAACCAGAGTCTTGTTTTAGAAACAGAAATCTCTGGGCCCACCTTTTTGTTCAGTTATTGTAAAATAGATTGGTGTAGGGAGAAACCAAAGGCAATTGGACCACTATAGAAGGCTATTGCAATAATCTAAGAGGAAGAAATGGATTTGGGCAGCTAACAGGAGGTAATGTAAAGGGGAATTCATTATACAATGGCTGTAGCATATAAGGAAGGAGTCAAGAATTTTCCTTAGGTTTCTGACTTAGAAATTCATTAGACGTTGATTTTATTTACTGGCACAGGGAATACAGGGGAACGAGATTGCAGCACTGAGAGGAAGGTGATGTGTTTGTCATGGATGTGTTGGATTTAATATGAATGTATTCTTATTTTTTTGGAATTTGAAATCCAGTTTCTACCTGTGTCAAATGGAAGTGGATAGGTGTTACTTAGTTTGGTGTTGTTTTTCCATTTAGCAGTTTTTATTGATCTTACTTCTGGATCACGTGTGTTGTTTCAGTTAATTTGTATGGTATGACAACCTGTAGATTTATCTTTCTTACAGAAATAAAAGCGTTCAGGGGAAATATGTAACAATAGAAAGATAGAGGTCACTGAAATTAAATAATTCAAAATTCATAAGGAAACGGGAGCTGTGAATTGATGTTTAGGAATGTCTGTGTACCTTTAAATAACGATGGTATCTCATATTTATAGTTTTATAGGTGGAAGAACCTGGTATGAATTAAATATAGTTAAGGTAATTTTCTCTAATTCTAATCGATTATACATATATTAAGTCATTTTTGTTTTCTGTCTCTTTCTAGTTGATCCTGATTTTTTAAAATCATTTTTATTAATCCATGAATCTTGTAAAGCATATGGTGCTACATCAAGCCGATACATGACATTTTTACATGTGTATTCTGCTATTAGCAGCAGCAAGAAAAAGGAATTATTAAAAAGACAGAGTCATTTGCAGGTATAATACTGGTAATCTTGAATTATTTTATCTATATACAGAACAACAATCCATGTTGACTGTGTCATATATTTAATATAAATAAATATTGTACTATATTAAATGCCTCAAAACAAACTCACTTATGTTCCTGTATTACCTACTAAATTGTAGTAATGGTTTTGTATTTTTTTTTATTCAGTAATTATTCCTCTCCTTAACTGTATGGTAATTTTATGCTTTTATAGCTTACAAATTCAAAAATAGATGTTATTAATTAAAACATAATATCCCAGATCATGCTTTATAATTAACATTAAAACTTATATTTTATAAAAAATATTTTATTTTTGTCAGTACCTTCTGAACATTTTCCTTCCTTCATTTCTTTATTGGAAGTTTAAACTTTAATGTGGCATTAAAATTGGTCAGAGAGCACTTCTCCAAAGTTTTAGCTTCTGTTTGTTATAAACTAGGATTTACCTCAGCTGACAGTTATCTTATTCTTTCTAGTGATTCACTTTTATTTATATTAAGCCACTAACTACGTGCTTTGGGAGGGTTAATTTCCTGATTTAGTTCTATCTGATGTTGTGGATAAATCACTTAAACTTGCAGAGGTTGTGTGTGTGTATTAGATCAAGTATATATTCACAGAACTAGCATGATGCCTGTCCTCTATGTTGGGGGCTCAGTAAATATTAGTTACATTTCTTTTTGCCATTATTATCTCCCCAAATCTTCTGACAAAAATGCCCAACTCATACTATATAAAAAAGGGAATATTTTTCATGTCCATCGCTTGGATTATTCACGGGCAGTAGGATGGGGTACCATAATTGCCAGGCCAGCCTCAAATGACCCAAAGAATTGGTAAGACATTTAGAATGATAGCCCAGCAGTGTCTTATAAAAATATAGATACTGGACAGACAAATCCAAATGTTATCCAGTATAAGAAGGGTAGCCCTTGATTTCTCTTAACCTGTCTATGAGACTTAAACATGGAAAATTTACTAAGTTTTATTTTCTTTCTATTTTCTTTCCCATATAATGCAGTGGGTAAAAACCCAGTGTTTAACCTATCAAATATATGTTGATCCGTTCAGCTTTAATTTTTTAAAAGGTTTTATTTATTTATTTTTAGAGAGAGGGAAAGGGGAGAGAAAGAGAAGGAGAGAAACATCAATGTGTGAGAGAAACATTGATCAGTTGCCTCTCCCATGGGCGCCAACCAAGGACCTGGCCCACATCCCAGACATGTACCCTGACCAGCAATCAAACCGGCAACCCTTTGCTTTGCAGGATGATGCTCAACCAACTGAGCCATGCCGGTCAGGGCTCAGCTTTATTGTGATGTTTTAAAATCTGTTTTTCTTTTAAGCCTCAGTGGATTGTTTTACTACATCTTAATGTGTATATAATTGAGGAAATCAGTATAAGTAGCAATGAGAAAAAACTAAATTATCTTGTGAATGTTTTATATGTGCACATGTACATTTTTGCTTGATTCTCATAGTCTTTACTGTGTTAGTATAGATTTTTTTTCTAAAAAATATTGCCAATATTTTATTTATGTAGGCTGGTGTATCTAAACTAAATGAAGCTAAAGCTCTTGTGGATGAATTGAACAGAAAAGCTGGAGAACAAAGTGTTTTACTTAAAACAAAGCAAGATGAAGCAGATGCTGCCCTTCAAGAGATCACAGTATCAATGCAGGTAACATTTAGAGTGAACACAAAAATGTGAACAATAGGAAAACCATTTATACCTGATTGTGAGAAATAACATTTTTAGTTACGTGAGTTAAAGAATACTGCTTATCTATGGAGAGTCAGACTGATAGTGTTGTGAACTTGAGCTTTTGTGGAAGAGCATGGTATCTTTCCATAATTTTTTACATTGAATATATTGGGTTTACATTGGTTAATAAAATTATATAGTTTTAAGTTATACAATTCTATAACACATCATCTGTTGATTGTATTGTGAATTCACCATCCCAAATCATGTCTCTATCACCAATTATCCTCCCTTTACACTCTCCTACCTCTTCCATTTCCCTGTGGTAATGATCATACTGTAGTCTGTGACATGTTATTTTGATTAAAAAAATCTTAACTTTATTCTCAATTCACCATATCATAATTTATTTAAACCCTATATATAGCTTTGTCTATAAATGATATTATTTGTTTATCCTCTGCTAGTTGATTTTTTTCTTTTATTTCTCTTAAAATTATCTCCTTCAGGCTAAAGGGGTTTTCCCTGCCTTTATTTTCTTGGTATTTACAAAATGTCTTTATTGTATTTATATTTTCACGATATTTTTAATATTTTGATTATATTCCCTTTTGTCATTGCCTTTCTTTTGTTAAACCCTTTAAAAGATTCCTCTTGAGTTCTTTTTTTGCCCAGGTATTCTTTTATGTCTTCATACCCTCTCAGGGTGATCTTGCACTTTACCTTACTTTTTACTATGAACTATATTCTGACCCCTACCAAATCCTCCTTTTTTGTTTTTCAGCCTAAATCCCTCCTCTGAGCTTCAAACTCAAATATCTAATAAGCTGTTAGATATGTTTTTTTTGAATTCCATGAGCATTACAATTTAAAAAAGATTCAAAACTGAACCCATAATTTTCCTCTCCTATATTCCTTTCCTTGGGTTATGGCACCACAGTGTAGCTAATAATTCAAGACAGAAGTTAAGAATCATATTAGACTTCTTTTTTCTCAGTTCTTAACATCTAATGAATTATTAAATTTGGTTAGTTGTACTATCTTGATTATGTCTTAAATATATTTGCCCTTCTCAATGTTGGTGACTATTTAACTTCAAGCCTGATGCCTCTTTTATTTAAATTAACTAAAATATTTACGGTGGACTTCTGGTTAAGATGGAGGTCTAGACAGACATGCTGGGTCTCCCTCCACAATTAAGAAGGAATACAACTACCTCAAAACTAGAGACAACCAGAAGTTCCAGAAAATTAAGCTTCATGGAAGTCCAGCAAACAAAGATATAAAGAAGAAACACTCATCCAGACAGGTAGGAGGGGCGGAGCCCAGGCAAAGAGGATGCGGTGTGGTGGTGACAGCAGCAGCAGCACCAGCAGGCCTGCGGAAAGTGCAGTTACACATTTTAAAAAGTGGGGAGGGACACCTGGGGAACATTCCCAGCTCCTCACCAGATCGCGCAGCTCATGGCGCTGGCACCAGGGAAAATAAAGCCTCATTGTTTCTGACTGTGCAAAATAGTGAGGGTTGGGACGGAGGAAGAAACTGTTGGTCTCTCAGCAGAGTCTGCTTATTTAAAGGGTCCCCACAGTCCTAGAACATCCGCAGACCCACCCACTCTGGGAAAGATGGCCGGGGCAACAGCTAGAGAGCACCAGCCCCATACAGAAGTGGGAGAGATGCCTGAAAAAGGGGTGAGTGCTATGAAAACAGCATTATTCCCTCTCTGACTCCTCCCCCACATACAGCACCACAACGGGGTGAAAGGTGTTGCCCTGTACTGACGAATACCTAAGGCTCCGCCCCTTACAACATATCAGGAGCGACAGCTCTACCTAAGACACAGAGGCAGACAAACACAGGAGCCTGTCAAGATGAGGAGGCAGAGAAGTATGGCTCAGAAGAGGGAACGGGTCAGAGTTCCAGTGGGAGAACTAAGCGATAAGGAAATAGCCAACCTAACAGACTCAGAATTCAAAACAAAGGTGATAAAGATGCTCACAGGCTTGACAGATATGCTTGAGTATGGCAGACACGTAAGGGAAGAAATGAAGGCTATGCTAAGTGAAATGAAGGAAAAGCCACACAAAACCAATGGTGAAGGGAAGGAAACGGGGGTTCAAATAAGTAATTTGATACATAAGGAAGAAAAAGACAGTCAACCAGTACAGAATGAGGAAACAAGAATTGAAAAAGATGATAAGAGGCTTAGGAACCTCTGGGACAACTTTAAATGTGCCAACATCCAAATCACAGGAGTGCCCAAAGGAGAAGAGGAACAGCAAGAAATTGAAAACTTACGTGAAAAAATAATGAAGGAAAACTTCTCAAATTTGGTGAAGGAGATAGACATACAAGCCTAGGAAGAACAGAGAGTACCAGACAAGTCAGACCCAAAGAGGACCACACCAAGACACATCATAATTAAAATGCCAAAGGTGAAAGATAAAGAGAGAATCTTAAAAGCAGCAAGAAAAAAGGTGCCTATAAGACTTTCATCTGATTTCTCAAAAGAAACTTTGCAGGCAAGAAGAGACTGGCAAGAAGTATTCAATGTGATGAAAAGCAAGGACCTACAACCAAGACTACTCTATCCAGCAAAGCTATCATTTAGAATGCAAAGGCAGATGAAGTCCTTCCCAGACAAGGTAAAGCTAAAAGAGTTCATCATCACCAAGCTATTATTATATGAAATGTTAAAGGGACCTATTTAAGAAAAAGAAGATCAAAACTATGAACACTAAAATGACAACAAAACTCACAACTATCAACGACTGACTCTAAAAAATAAAAACAAAATCCAACTAAGTAAACCAGAATAGGAACATAATCATAGGTATGGGCATCATCTGGAGGGTTATCAGCTGGGAGGGGGAAGGGAGAGAAATGGGGAAATGGTGCAGGGATTAAGTAGCATAATTGGTTGGTACAAAATAGACAGGAGGAAGTTAAGAATAATATAGGAAAGAATGAAGCCAAAGAACTTATATGCGTAACCCATGGACATGAACTAAGGGGGGGTGGGACTGCTGAAGGGAAGGGAGGTACTGGGTGGAGTGGACCAAAGGGGAAAAAGAAATTGGAACTACTGTAACAACATAATCAATAAAATATACTTTAAAAAAAGAGGATAACTGCAAAAATAATGATAATAAAATATTTACAAGACTAATATAAAGCATGTATTTACAAGACTTCAAAAAGCATCTATCTTAATTAAGTGCCACAAAAGTTCTTAAAAATAATAAAGTTAGAAGACATGATATGAAGACTTATTATATAAGTACTTATAAAGCTACAGTAATCAAGGCACTGTTGGTATAGCGATAGAGATATAGATCATTGGAGCACTGTGGAGTCTATAAATAGACTTGCACATACATGGTCAATGATTTCATACAAAAGTACCAATTTAATGGGGAAAGGACAGCCTTAAAAAAAAAAAATGGTGCTGGAATATTTATATATCCATGTGAAGAGAAAAAACACCCAGATTTTTACCTTAAAACTTAAATGAAAATTAACTTGATATGGATCATATATCTACATATATAGTATAAAGTTATAAAACTTTGTAAGAAAACATAGGAGAAAATCTTTATAATGTTGGGTGAGGCAAAGATTTCTTACATATAATACCAAAATAGAAGAAAAAGTGATATATTGGATTATATCAAAATTAAAAACTACTGCCCATTGAAATAAATTAAAAGGAAAATTGCAGACTGGGAGAAATTATTTAGAACATACGTATCTGATAAATTACATGTATCCACAATATAGAAAGTATTTTAACTTGATAATAATAAAGCCCAACAGTCCAATTTTAAAAGTGGGCAAAAGATTCAAACATATTCTTTATGAAGGAAGACATGTGAAGAGTCAGTTAACACATGAAAAGATGATTATAGCATCATTAGTCGCCAAAAAATATAATCCCCTTATTTTCAGTATTGGGCCTTGTCCTAGTCTTTAACTGTGCCTGGCAATCCCAAATTCAGGAATTCTTTGACTTAATTTCTCTGAAAAAGTAACCTTTCAGCCAGTCTCTGCTAGTCACGAAGGGTAGTGGTATGAGTCCATGAACTACCTATTTAAAAAAAAAAAAAATTCGGTGAGACTTCAAAAAGCATCAGGTATTCTATAATTTTCATCAGCCACCTATAGCATTCTCTTGTAGTCTCCTGACTAGTTTCATTCTGAATGGATGGCTCTCTGCCTGGTCACAGCTGCCATTATAGGATCATACTTCTTCACCACCTGGTTTACTCCTTTGTTTCTGTGAAGTCTGTTTTACAAGAGCTTCTTGAGAAAGGATATTTGAGAAATATCTTGAGATTGCACATATATGAACATTCTGCTCTGTCCTTGGTTGGCTGGTTGGGTACTGGGAATAGTACTCTAGATTGGGATACGTTTTCTTCCAGATATTGATGTTATAGTCACATTTTTTCCATCTTCAATTGTTCTTATTGAAACATTCAAAGCTATTTAATTCCTAATCTTTTTGATGTGAGCTGTTTTTTTTTTTTAATCTTTTGAAATCTCTTATATCTTTGTTTTCCTTGTTCTGAAAGTTATGACATTTGCATTGATTTAGGTTTATTTATTTTCGTTCACTGTGCTGAACACCATGTGGGTTCTTTCCACCTGAAAACTTATTATTATTATTTTTCAGTTTGGGTAATTTCCTTAAATTATTTTCTTGATAATTTCCCACTATATCTTTGTTCTTAATTTTTGGAATATTTGTTATTTTGTCTTTGAGCTTCCTGTCTTCCAACCTGTTTTCTTTTTTATATTTTTGGTCCACGTAAAAATTTTGTCAACTGTATTTCCTATTTGTCCTGAGTTTTAAAAAAAATCCTCATGGGATTAATTTTGGAGAGGGAGTGAGGGAGGGGGAGAGACAGAAAATGGAAGGAAGGAAGGAAAGAAGAAGAAAGAAAATGAAGGAAGAAGGAAAGGAAAGGGAGGAAGAGAGAGAGGAAGGAAGGAAGAAGGAAGGAAAGGAAAGAAAGCAAAGAGAGAGAAAGGAAAGAAAGAAAAACATGGATCAGCTTTCTCCTGAACACACCCCAACAAGGGATTGAACCCACAAACTAGGTAGCTGCACTGCCTGACTGGGAATTGAACCAGCAACCTTTAGTTGCATAGGATGACACTCCAACCAACTGAGCCACCTGGCCAGGACCTCATTTTCATCTCTGTTATATTATTTCTCAGGAGGGTTGTTTAATATATCATTTTATATTTTGCTTTCTTCTCACTATAAACATAAAAGGCTTTTCTTTTTGTCTGGTCATCTTCATTGGAAATCTGAATATGGAAAGGGGAATTATATATTGTGAGCTTCACAAAATGGTTATCTGGACTGATTTGAATTACTTAATCAAAAAGACGTTTCACCTGATACATCAAAATTAATTCATTGGCATACAGAAAATTTTCAAAGGCAGTAATATTTCCAGATATTGATGGTTATGTACACATTCAGTGTTTCCAAGATAATTTTATTGAGTTTCTGACCTGATAAGTAATATATCAGAAAATCAAATGTAATTTTCATACTTTAAAAGTTTAGCATAATTTTTTTCTCAGGTTAATTTGGAACTAAATTAATATAAATATTTATTTAAAACAGCAAGTCAATTTGAATGTTAAAAATACCTGTCAAATGCTTCTTACCTTTAAAGAATAATTTGAAATATGAAAAAAGTGAAGGCTAAAATATAATACTGTTAATAGTTGTATATTTACAAAAAAAATATTCAACACTACGTGTGCTTGTGTTCTCTCAGACCAGTGAATATTAGTAATATACATTGCTTTAATACTTTTTTCTCTGGAATATTCTAAGAAGACATTTTTCTAACATTGTAGTTAGTTGTATTGCCTGACAGAAGAATCAGTGTGCATCTCCTAAGTTAATTTTGCTTAATTGTAAATAGCAGACATTTCTGTTTGTTATTTTGTTAAAAGAAAAATAAAAGTACACTCTAGAAAGACAGCTTAAATACCAAATTGCAACTTCTAAAGCTTGTGACATAAGGAAAGTATAAATTAAATGCAATTAGAACTCACAAAAGGATAACTTCAATTAGAAGAAAATGTTAATAGAAGAAATTCAGCAGCTGGGCCTTTAAGGATAATTTTGATTTGTGGAAATGGAGGAAATGCTTTCCCTGTTTAGGAATTGTAGCTGAGATACAAAGGTAGAGGTGCTTGTGGAATGTAAAAATTCGATTGAGCTGATGATGGTGTAAGGTACCTGAAGATAAGAGTGGGATATAAGAAAAATTTGGTTGGTTCAGTGATGGTCAGTTTTGGCTATAAGTTGGAACCACCGGGAAGTCTTTAAAAAAAATATCTGTGCCCTAGTTGCAACCAGATTCTAAGTATATCAACATATTTGGCAATAGGACACTAGGTGCTAATTTTGAAGCTCCCTGAATGATTATAATATGGTTGAGAACCACTGTTACAAGGGCTTTTGACAGGTTTTTTGACAAATTGCCTCTTTGGTTTTTCTGTTAGTATAAATAAACCAAATACAAACATTCACAGTATTAAAGCATTTTTATATATGTAGGACCCTTGCTTTTGCATTCATGAGCAAAGAATTCATGTGTTATTAGTATATAATTTAGTCTTCTTTGAAGTTTTACTAACTTTGTTCATATATTTGCCAGCGAATTATTGTCATGATTTCAATTGTTTTCTAAAATAAGGTATAGAAACACAAACTTTTAATATAATATAGTCTCTAAGAATTACTACTCTCTACTATTGTAATTATAGAAGACTTCATTTTTAGTTTCCTCATTTATGAAATGAGCATAATAGTACTAAACCTCTCTGGGTCGTTTGTTGCAAGTGTTAAATGTGTTATGATCATTTTCTAGTTTATGCATATCTGACTCATTTGGTTTTTATATAATAAGCATTTAGTGCTTTGCTGTTCAAAAAAATTAAATAAAACATAGGAACTTTCTGATAGTAAATACAGGATAAATTGTAGCATTGGTTTCCCAGGCACTGTAGAAATTAACATGTCAACATTAGAAAAGCATTTAATAGAAAATGTTATTTAAAAGTAACTCATATTTTGACATCATGCTTTTAAATATTGAGTGCGTTAAAATTTGTCAGAATGCCATTTACATATTTTTATAGGATGCTAGTGAGCAAAAAACAGAACTTGAAAGACTAAAGCTCAGAATAGCAGATGAAGTTGTTAAAATTGAAGAAAGAAAAAACAAAATTGATGATGAATTGAAAGAAGTACAGGTAAGTTAAAAATGGAAACATTATAAGAACCATTTACATTTTTGACTACCAGTTGTGTATAAAACTTTAAACATTATTTGCTGAAGTTACTTTCTAATAGTATTAGCAAATGTGGCTCTAATTAAAATATTATCTGTAAAAGAGAAGCAAGAAGGAAAGTCTCCCAGGAGAAGTAAGAAATTAACTGATCATAGTTAAAAAATAATCTTTGTTTTCTTTGAATCATGTTGTTTGAATGTAGAGGAAAAATGTGCTTTGGCTAAATTAAGACAAACCTTAGAGATTGGACTGAATTACTAACTAGTTCTAGAA
The DNA here is from genome assembly GCF_987537825.1 of Furipterus horrens. NCBI lineage: Eukaryota > Metazoa > Chordata > Mammalia > Chiroptera > Furipteridae > Furipterus > Furipterus horrens. The sequence continues at coordinate 77,666,683 of NW_028327172.1, read as the reverse complement.
TGTAAAGAGCCTTGAAAATGGAAACTTGTCTCAAAACAAAGTAAGATTAGAAGTTGCAGTTATGGTGGCAAGGACTCTTACTTTCTCAACGTGAACATTTTGTACTTTATGTGTTTTAAAGCATTTTGCTATAGGAAGATAAAGCATGTCAGTAACTATAGTCATTTTTATTAAAAATTACAAATATTTGATAATTTTGATGAATTAATAATTTTTATGTATATCTTTTGAAATAAAAACATCCTTTTTTGTCAATTTATCTGTTTATGTATTTATTTTTATTGTTTATTCCATTACAGTTGTCCCAGCTTTCCCCCTTCTGCCCTCCTCCGCCCAGCGCCCCCCACCCCTACAGTCAGTGCCCACACCATTGTCCATGGGTCAACATACATATTCTTAACTAGTCCCCTCCCCTTCTTTCCACGCTCTCCCATTTTCTATGGCAGCTGCCCTTCTGTTCCATGTTTCCATGTCTCTGGTTCTGTTTTGTCTTTTAGCCTCTAGTGAATGAAGCGAAATTAGCCGTTGGAAATATTAAGCCGGAGTCTCTTTCAGAAATTCGCTCACTGCGTATGCCACCTGATGTAATCAGAGACATTCTTGAAGGAGTTTTAAGGTTGATGGGTATCTTTGATATGTCTTGGGTGAGCATGAAAAGGTAAGTTTTTGGATTTGTGAAAAATTATTATTTTCAGTGAATTATACATTCCTTTATATTAACATTTTAAAATGTTTGTTATATTGTTTCTCAAACCAAACTTCACCTAACTGCCTAGTTGTATAGTTCGCCCTGATATATCAAGATTTTCTATGTAACATATATCTAGATCTATATTTTTCTTCCTCCGTAAGTTATTTTTAAAAGTGTCAAAAGAGGAGAATAGGAAGGCCTTAAGATCTTGAAGAATTTCTCAATTAATATAATTTGGATTATTTGCTCCTTACACAGTACAGAGAGCATCTTGCACTCTTGGCAGAGACAGAGAGGTGAGAACCCCATAAATAATTCAAGAGAAATGTATACTGCGAAAGACTGGGAGTAACAAATATGCAATAATGCAGCTTCAGATTTTATATTACAGCAATGTTATTGTAGTATTCAATTCCATTTTAGGATTTAGGTTGATGGTAAAGTTCTTTTCTATCTGGAGATGGGAGAGGAGTTTTAGGTTCAGAGAACACTTTAAATACCAATCTTAGAAAGCAGAAAAATTTCTTACATGTCCTAGAACATAAGAGTAGCCAGTAATTCACATACAAGGATGTGGGCAGAATAACAGGATTATAATTCCTGTATTTCAGTGCACCAGGTTTTTCAAAGAATATTAGGAATACTGTTGTGCATCTTTTTGGAGCTCTTTCTTGTTTATTAAAAATAAAATGGATAGTCTATTTGAAGCTTACATACTTCAGTCCCCTATTTTTTGTTAGCTAATAAATTAAAACTATTGCATAACCATTTTGTTGATATTTTTGTAAGAAATAACAAATTTTATTTAACTTCATTTGAAGTAATGTGCTTTAATTTTAGTTTTCTTGCAAAAAGAGGTGTGAGAGAAGACATAGCAACCTTTGATGCACGAAATATTCCAAAGGAAATAAGAGAGAGTGTTGAAGAGCTTCTTTTTAAAAATAAAGGATCTTTTGATCCAAAGGTAATTTTTAAGAATTATGCCATAAATTTTCTTTTCATACTATATAATATTCTTATTAAAAAGTAATGAGTTATTATCAATTACTTAGATTATCTAGTAACTAAAATTTAAAAATAAGCTATACATATTACAAGTAGAAAGCATTAACCAGCAAAATTATGTAAACTAGAATCCAGGATGGAGGTGGGGGGTGCATATTTATTATCATAAATGGTTTTTGAATCTCAGAGTCTAAAAAAAACTGTCAGTGGTAAGTTCTTAGCCTATCATGTTTTAACTTGCTTAGTATGCTTTTAGTTCTTCCTGTGTACTTGTTATATAATTGTATTAGGATACTTGTATCTAATTTCAGTGAATAGTTTAAATTCCATGATTCTGGGTTTTTTTTTTTTTTTAGACCCCTTACGCAAAATGTTTTGTACATCTTCTGTTACACTAGTAACCATGGTTTGAAAATTGCTTTTATTTAATAAAGATATATCTTATGTAGAAAAGAGAGAGAATTGATGCTTGGACATTGTTGTGGACAAACACATACTCGTTATTAATGTGACAAATAGACCACATAATATGTCAATAAAACATCACTATATGAGGTTCAAAAAGATTTTGAAGCAAAAGTAAGGAGTACCTTAATCAAAAATAGCAATTTACTTTGTTTTCATTGAACTATAAACCAAAACCTTCCTTTTGGAGTATAATTTATTAAATAAATACTTAAGTAATATACTAGAATTAATTTGGCTTTTATTTTATATTAATATGCTGGGTAACTTCTGATGGGTTTTTCAGAATGCTAAGCGTGCCAGTACTGCGGCTGCTCCTTTAGCTGCCTGGGTTAAAGCAAATGTGCAGTATTCCCACGTCTTGGAACGAATTCAGCCTTTGGAAACCGAACAGGCAGGATTAGAATTGTAAGTGACGTATAAAATAAAAACAATTCTAACCTCTACTTATTACCAACAATTTGATAACTTAGTTATATTATTAGGATTTATTTAGAATTTCTTGTCTACAGACCAAGAAAAGGAAAGCCAATTAGATGGATATAGAAAGAACCAATCACTTTCTTTTTCCTACCATTATTCTGTTGTTGGAAGAAGTCAGTATACCTTTTCTTAGAAAGAACTGAAGTTTTGTAAAGGGTTAATATCAAAGTAAAAAGTAGTAGGTTTTGGGAAGTTAGGACTTTTATATATGTTTTCACCTTCTAAGTTCTAGCAAATGTTTAGTATGTATTTTCTAGAACATTGTCTGGGCATGTAGGAGTAAAATTTAACCATTTATTTTTGGGTCTTAAAAATCTCAATTTGCTGTTACTAGGTCAGCATAGTATTTTATCTCATTTGTTCTCTGCAGACTAAGAGGTATGTTATGTTCTTGATTGTTCAGTGTTTGACATTGTTCTTACTCTAGACAAGGAGATTTTTAGCCTCCTAAAGTTCATAATGTAATTTTGTGACATTTTTGTGTTAAATCATGTTAAATTTGTACATTATTTTGACTACATAAATTTTTCACAGCTGAGACATATGTTTTATGAGTATATTTCCCTTCTTGTATACCTCTTTGTTATTCTTAATAATTACCTCAGTTTTTAACTGGTAATTTTTTTCTGTTTACATCTCACATATTTATTTGTGGTATTCCTCTCAGACCCTAAAACATATTCAGAATCTGTGTTCTGTTTAATTTTTCTTAGTGTTACCTATCCTAGAACCTTTTGTCCTTCTATTTCATTGTGGATTAGTTGTTCTCTAGACTTCTCTTCACCATTTTTCTGGAATTTGTCTGTTTTCTGGTTGTATTCTTTTATTATGGGCCCTTGCCTTTCTCTTTCTTAGTTTAGTCCTTCTTCTTCTAGAGTGCCTTCTCCACATTAGCTTCTGAAGAAAGTGTAAATGGGATTAAACATATTTTGAGATCTTTCAATGTCTAAAATGATCTATCTGGGCTGGGTTTAGAACACTAGGCTAGAAATAGTTTGATTTCACAACTGTGAAGGCCTTTTCTACTGTGGTGGTTCTCCAAGTATGGTTCCTGAACCTGCAGCCTCCACATCACCTGGGAACTTGTTAAAAGTACACGTTTTTGAGCTACAGTCATACTTACTGAATCAGATGCACGGCGAGTAGGGGGCAGTGAGGCCTTGTAGTCTGTGTTTTGACAAACCCTCTAGGAGATAGTGCAATGCACAAATGCCTACCAGTATGTGTGCCCTGGCCATTTGATAGCAACCTCTCAATGTTTGTGGGTATTTTGAGGGGAAGAGGTCAGTCATTTCTCTAGAAGAACCCTCATACTTCTGCTTGCAGTGTGGGTAGGAATGGATGAGGGTATAAGTTTGACTTCCAGGATTGTGTTAAGAAGATAGATAGTCCATGCTCACTGCGGGGAGGCAGTCTGAGGTCAAACTCTTTATAGTATCAACTATTAAACAGTCCTCTGTGTTTAGCTCTCTTATCTTCAGAGGTACATGTTATCTACATTTCCTGAGCGTTTTAGAATTCTTTTAGCTTCTTTTCTTGCAACCAGTCACCTTCTTTTAAATTCCCTTGGTTTCATTTGATAGAATTTTTAGAAAAGATAGTAGATAAATGTTTACCATTTATCTATGTTTACCATTTTTATCCAGAAACCTACACACATGAGTGTTTTTAAATATACACCTCGAAATGGTATGGTTAAGTCAGGATACACTTTTAATTTTAACATTGCTTTTCACATCAAATTATAAGTTGTTGTGACTACTGAATAATTGGCAGTTTTCATTGTCATTTATTTACTGCAAGATTACATTTTAAGGTGCTGTTGCTGCATTTTGTTGATATCTAAAATGAGATGACTTTTATAAAACTGAGTTATATTTTAGAAATTTGAAGAAAACTGAAGACAGAAAAAGGAAATTAGAAGAACTTCTTAATTCTGTTGGTCAAAAAGTATCAGAACTCAAAGAGAAGTAAGTTAAGTTTTATAATGTATTTTGGATATTTTGAAAACATACTGCAACTACTTGTAATTTTGAAAATCTGTTATAATTATTATTTTTACTTTTCATTTATCATAAACATTGGGAAAGGTATAAAATAATATAAAAGGTTTATTTTTTAAAAATGTTTTTATGATAAGAACAAAAATATTTTAAGTCTGTATTGGAATAGTTATTACTATATAAATATATATTTATTCTTAAGCATTGAAAAATTGAGCACAATAAATAAATGAGTTAATGCTGAAAGTGTTTACATTTGGTATTCCTACTTCTTTATTGTTTTGACCTTAATTTAGACTTCTTTCTTTCAGATGATGCTATTCTATAATCTTCCATGAGGGTGTATAATCACATTTTAAAAAATTTATTCTTTTAACTTTGTCCTTTTTGGTGTTGAAAAAATATTTTCTGTACTAATATTGTACTCAAATTTAAGGACCATTTGTGAATATTATTAATCTTAAAACCTTTCATGTACCTCTGAGTTCCTGTGATTGCTATTTAGTGTAGGATAGAAGATATTACTATGGGAATTATTACAAATGTGGGAACATTTTTCTGTTAAAAATGTAAAGATTAGGAAACGTAGCGTACAGTAGTCTCCCCTTATCTACAGGGGAATATGTTACAAGACCCCCATTAATGCCTGAAATTGTGGATAGTGCTGAAGCCTATTTATATTATATATTTTTCTTAAACACACATATCTCTAATAAAGCTTAATTTATTGAATTAGGTACATTAAGTATGAACAATAATAAATAAACTAGAACAATTATAGCGATATACCATAATAAAAGTTATGTGAATGTGGTCACTAGTTTCAGGGGTCCCCATTGTTGATGTCTTCATATACAATTGCTTTCTGCTGTAACATGTTGCCGTCAATCGGAGTGTGTTTTCTCTTCAAGTCTTCTACCCACACATTTAATGCCTTTTCTGTTTTAACTAAGCATTTACCATGCAATGTGGCCATATATTTTGTAGTTTGAGATGAATTAACAAAACTAACATGAATTTCTTTGTTCCTTTTTCACGATTTCATGCATGGAAGAGTCATTCTTACCAGATATCTTAGGAACCTCAGCATATGACTTTTTCTTTTCTTTCCTAAGTAGAGAAATTTCACATTTTCACTTAAACCAGCACTTTTTAGCTTTTCTTTGGTGTATCTGAACTACCTACATCACTACTCTTGTGCTTTGGGGCCACTATTAAGTAAAATAATGTTACTTGAACACAGTACCATGATACTGTGACAGCCTGATAACCCAGATGGCCACTAAGTGATTAGCAGCAGGTAGTGTGTACTACAGCATGGAGACACTGGAAGAAGGGATGATTCACTTCCTGGGCATGCAGAGCTGGATGGTATAAGATATCATCATACTACTCAGACTGGCTCACATTAAATATTTATGAATTATTTATTTTTGGAATTTTTCATTTAATATTTTTGGACTGTGGTTGACTACAGGTGTAACAAACAGTAGAAAGCAAAACCACAGAGGTGACTACAATATGCAATTAAATATAGTATATGTTACTGTTTGCTTTCAGTTCTATGAAACTAAAACTTCTTCTGTAAACACATTTTTTTCAAGTGGTATGTTACATTTCCTTTTTTTCTTTTCTTTTTTAAAAAAATTATTTGTTTGTTTATTTTATTTTTAGAGAGAGGGGAAAGGAGAAAGAGAGGGAGAGAAACATCACTGTGTGGTTGCCTCTCACTTGCACCCCCAACTGGGGACCTGACGTGCAACCTAGTCATGTGCCCTGACTGGGAATCGAACCAACGACACTTGGCTTGCAGGCCAACGCTCAATCCACTGAGCCACAGCAGCCAGGGCTCATTTCCTTTTTTTCTTAAGGAAGAAATAGAAATTATTGTACCAAGAAAGAAATTCATCAGACTATGAACTATGAATTTTTTCTATATGTAGTCAGGAAATAATTATCTATATTTATATATTTACTTAAAAAAAAAAAAAAACCCAGAAAGAAAATCTTGAACTCATAAATTTAGTGTTTTTAATACTGCTGAATTTATTTTTAAGTTAGAAATATAGGGAAAAAATCACTTCATTTTCTTCTGGGTATAATTACAGAAGTATAAGAAAAATAGTATATTCTTTTTCATATCATATGCTCAGAATCAGTACTTAATATTCAGTTCATTTTCCAGTATTGAGTGATTGGCATATGGTAGCAATGTTTTCATTTGTGCATGTGTCAGGTGTTGTACTAGGGACTTTATGTATTTATTTTTTTAGTACTTAATACTGAAAGGTAGATATTCTTCCATTTTATGTATTAGAAAACTAAAGATTAAAAATGCCATTTTTGCCTAAGTTGAGCAGTTAGTAAATTACTAAGCTAGCATTAGAGTCTAGATTTGTCTAATGCTGTATGTAAAGTTTCTGTTTTTAATCACTACAAAGTACTACTGATATCTTGTAAAGATGATTATGAAAAACTTCAGAATTTTAATTTTAAGTACAACAGAATGGCATTTTCCACTTTAGAGTCATTATCAAGAATGAATGAATTCTGGCTAAAATGCAGTTATTTATCAGGATTCTTAATTAAGATTTATTGACTCTAGGTTGTGAGGGAAAATCTTATTTTGTATATTTACAAAGATGAGGGAGTTGAAAAAGTTAAGTGTGAGCTGTCAATTCCTAAGTCCTAATTTTACCACATTTAGAAGACATTTGCCATTTTCATACAACTTCTACAGAAATATGCAAGTCAATTTAATTGCACAAATATTTATCACAAAACAATGTACAAGGTGTAGTATGAACTGTTGAGTTCAACAGTGGTGTAGCTTCTGTTTCCACATCTAGAGCAGTGTGTCCGATGGACTTTATGAATTCATGGAAATGTTCTATAATCTCTGCTCTCCTCTATGGTAGCCATTAATGATAGATATGTGGCTATTGAGAACTTGGAATGTAGATAATATAACTGAGGAATTGAATCTCAAATTTTATGTAATTTTCATTAATTTTAACTTAAGTAGCCACCTGTTGCTAGTGGCTACTATATTGGGTATATGAGGTCTAGAGTTTTATGTCTAAGGGAAGAAGGAAAAGAGCATGTAAAGAGGCAATCAAATGTACTATAAAGTTCATGGAACTTGATATCAGACACATACGTGAATTTTAGATCCTCTGCTAACAAATCTTTTTGGATATAAGTTTCCATACGTAAGTACCTACTTAAAGTATTTGTTGAAGGACTAAGTAATCATGTGGATTATTACTATTATATTTAGCAAAATTAATTTGTACAGATAATTTTAAGAAAATAATTTTTAAAATTTTACATTTTGGTGAATGGGCATGTAGGGAGAGAATATATATAATCGACTGGATATTTGAAGTGGATTTAAAAATTTTACTTATATTTTAGATAGCTAGATATAATATTTAAGGGAATAAAGTGAGGAGTAAGGTAGGGCTAAGGAAAGGGGTAGAAGGTATTCTAGGAAAATGGAACATCCTGCAGAAGAGCACAGCAGATGAAGGGTAGAGCATTTCCTGAAAATAAATAATTGCTCAGATGTTTATATATAGTTTTGTTCGACTGGAATAGAATGAATATACCTGCAAATAGAAATTGAATCAATCTTATGACAGGGTCTTGTATGTCATATGGAGAAATTTGTACAATAGATTAATGCCCTGTGAGAAATTTACACTAATATATATATATATATATATATATATATATATATATATATATATGTATTATTATTATTAATTAAATTCTCATATGAATAACTTTGCTTTACTACCTAAGGATAATTTATTCCAATCTCTTGAATTTTTTTGCCTTTAATATTTTCATAGGTTTCAGAGCAGGACTTCAGAGGCGGCCAAGCTTGAAGCTGAAGTGAGCAAAGCACAAGAAACAATTAAAGCTGCAGAGGTCTTACTTAGTCAGCTTGATAGAGAACACAAGAGATGGAATGCTCAGGTTTGTTTAAGAGAGAAACATCATAAAAGGGCTTTCTTAAAATACAGGAAATTTATAATGTATTTGTTAAAATAAGAAGAGAAATATTCATTAACTGAGCTGGCTTAGGAGAATGATCTAGATATTAATGGCTGTTATTTAAATTAATCTTTAAGCAAGGTATCTTTATATGAATGGATTTTAGACATAGCAACCTATTCCTCTTTTTTATTTGTGCTGTTGAGTAGGAGATTAGGGATGAAAAGTTGATGGAAGATGGAGGATTCTTTAAATATTTTTTAAAACTTCTCTTTACCTGGATAGTAATTTTAGGAGTTGACACAGTTGGCCATTTATTTCTTCTTGAAATACCCTGTTAAAGTGTTGTCTCATGTTTTTGTTTGTTTGCTTGCTTCTCTTTAACCAGATAGATTCCCTCCCTCACCACATTCTCCTCATCTGCTCCACCAATAATATGATTAGCCTCAGTATTCCCTCTCTCAGCTCCTTTCTTTGCAACTATTCTGGAGTTGTTTCATCCAGAAGAATGTCACCTTAACTATGATGCTGACCAGAGCTATATTTCTAGACTGCTGAGTTTTAAATTCATATTTCCAACTATATGTTAGTATTTGTATTTAACTGTCTTGGGAACTCAAACATACTATGTCTAAATTAACATATTTTATTTTTTCCAGCCCAAGTTCCTTTTATTTCCTAGCTCTCATAGGCATCTTTCTTCTGGGCATCAAAACTAAAAACATGTGGATGTCTTAGACTCTTCCTGTTTACTTGTCATAATTCATTTACAAACGTCTCTCATATTTGTCTTCTATCCTTAATTCCTTAATGCCAATTCTTTTTCTCCTGAATTCTCCTGTCTCACTTCTATCTGACCATTTAATTGGCTTATTCTTCATTTATCAATTTAATTATCTTTCTAAAACCCAGTCCATAACATCAGTCATGGCCACTTTCAATGGCTCATAATTACCACAGGTTAAAATAGAAGCTCCTTCACATGGCATGTGATACCTTTCACAGTGTTTCTCCCTCTAGTCCCTCTACCTCTCTCTTTTCATTACTTCTGTATTGCTGTTCTTTCTCTTCAAGCTTATGCTTTAACCACATTATGCTTTTAACTGATGTGTCTCAATGATTTATCTTTGTTTTGTGCCTTTGTTCATACTCTCTGTGTCTTAATTATATTTTACAAAGTGATGCTAATTCATAGTACATATTTAACTATGATTATGATAATGTTTCTGCTTTTGTTAAAATCCTTAGGAACTTCTAATGACAAAATATGTTTATCTTTACAAATATTGGGATTTTACACATTTGTTTACTATCAGCAGGATTGAAGATCTTGTTGATATTTTTACATTTTGACAATTGTATTCAAGACAGGGGTTATTACTTTTAACCCATAAATGATTTTTTTTCCCTACAGTCAAAACTCTTAATTTTGAAGCTGTCATTTCTTTCAATGTTATAACATATTTATACATCATTCTCTCTTTTTTCAGGTTGCAGAGATAACAGAGGATTTAGCTACTCTTCCTAAAAGAGCTCAACTAGCTGCTGCATTTATTACATATCTTTCTGCTGCTCCTGAGGGTCTGAGAAAAACCTGTTTGGAAGAGTGGACCAAATCAGCTTGTCTTGAAAGTTTGTATTTAGCTTTTCATGAATTTGAATTTTCATTATACTAAACATGTATATTTTTGTTTCTGTCTTTTACTTTTTTTAAATGGGAAAAAGTATAAGTTAAAACATACTGTAGCTACATTAGATTTGCTGAATTCTACAAATGTTCTAAGAATTATTTTGTTACAACAATTCTTCTAGTCCTAAAATCACTCAATGAAACTGAAACCACTGAATTATATTTGATATTTTATGAATATAGTTAAACATTTTATTATTTTAATTTTTACTGTAATTCCATATCTTAAGATAAGATGCAGGAACTGCAAAATTCCTTGTGAATTTTATGGTTTTCACAAATCATTATGGTTGTGTTACATTCATTTAATAGATAAAATATAACTTAACTGAGTTCCATTTCTTTGCATTTTTTAAAGCTTATTTTTCCCTTAGCTTCTGGTGTTAAATGGGGAAGAATGGATTTACTATTAAAGATGGTTATGAGATCTTTGCATGAGTATATTTGAAACAGTTGTTTCCCCTTGTCAAGGACAGGTTGTTATAGTGAGGTACAATATTATTGATATCTTTAACTTTTCAGAATTTGATCTAAGGAGATTTCTTTGTACTGAAAGTGAGCAGTTAATTTGGAAAAGTGAAGGCCTACCATCAGATGAGCTTTCCGTAGAAAATGCTATTGTTATCTTACAGGTAATTAATTAATTTTAATGTTCTCATTAGAAGTAGTTCTTTTGAATGTTGATCCAGGAAGTACCTTGTTCAAATTCTTAGGCTTTCACAGTTGTTCTTCTCCTGTTTACATAAGTGTGAAAATACATCGCTAATGAAAATCCATTTATGATTCAGTTGGTGAATCTATAATTTTCAGTATAATTATTTTTTACCTTAATATAAAAGTGTAAACTAAAGTGTAATTATTTTGGTGGCAAAATATGCTAAATTGATCTCCCTAATAGTTAATAGAAATATATTAGGAATACCTGATCCATTTGGTTGCCTAGTTCCATCATCTAGCATATATGATTTAATATTTTAATTTTGTTTGGTAGAATAAAGTTATTCCAAGTGAAGATGAGCTAAGTTTTGGGTTTAAATTAGCAAGGACCATAGGCGTATTTTGGAAAATTCTTTCACACAGTGTATATTTTCCAAAAGTCATTTAAAGTTGAAACTGTTATAACCTCATTATCAGTGAATGTGAAAAACAGATTCCAAATCGTGTATATAAACATGTTATTTTTTTGAATGAAGTTTGAATTTTACAATTAACTTGGTTTACCTTTCTGTTATGGAACTCGGAAGATAAATTTTCCCACTTGATAATGAAACCTTTTTCTTGTTCTTTGTATCTTATTAGTGTATATGCTGTAACACCAGTTTTCTCTTTCTCTATAACCCTCTGCCCACACACAATTTCTTTATTCTATAACTTCAGAGTCTCAAAACATGGACACTGAATGATTTAGAATTATTAGATTTGTATTGTGGGCTCTGTTCATTCCTGGATAATTTAGTTTGAGTAGTCCTATTAATCAGCTGATATACTTTGGCTCTTTACATTGCCATCTTACTAGTAGAGAAGTTGCTGACCAAATATTAAAGTTTTGTCTTCTTTTAATTTGATTTAGCTTGTTCTTTAATTTATTTTTGAACATCTTCCATTCTTATTTTTCACACTAGAATCACAGATCTGGAACTCTAAGTGTGTATGTATGTAAATGCATTATATTATTGCAAAGCGTGTGATTTTTATTATATTTGTTATTGCTTCTCTAAGGATTTATAATCACTTCCTCTTCCTTTTCTGTAGTTGAAGAAAGCAATCATTTTCAAATTTAAAAAACACAGTTTAAATATTTGTCTCTTTTTATTCTAAGAAATTGGGGTGGGGGTATCTTTAGATAAAATATGTTTATCATAATTTTTATTTTTTACTGATGATAATTTAATTTTACTGATGAAAATACTTTTGTATTCTGAATTGTCTTTCATGGTAAGTACAGGAGAAATTGTTTTTGAAATTAATTTTAATAATATACTTTGATTTACTTTATATTTAATATTGCCAGGTTTCTTATAGACAACTTATATGTACTTATATAACAAAACAAACATTTGGAAAATTTTTTTAGGGTAGTTATTTTGTTGAAATGAATTTGCCATTATGGTCCACACTATCTCAGTTCTAAAGTATACTAGATTTAGAATAAGCTGTTATAGTTAAGGATATGATTGGACAGCACATTTCTTTAATATCTCGTTAACATTACCCAGGGATTTATGTAAATTAGATCTCTAAAAACATACAAATTGGATTTCTGAAAGTCTCCTCATTAACTGTCCTAGCACTTTTCTGCAATTCTCCCTCTCAGGGAAGTTTTCCCACATTTAGGGCTATAGTCACTGATTTATTGGTGCTAATAAAAGCCTTTTGTGTCATAATTATTCCTTTGTCTTACAAAGATGCTTATCATATGTGTGTTAAGCTAAATATTGAAGTACATGCATTGTCTGGGAGAGGAAATAGTCAAATAATTGTCCATCATTGGCCTAGTATCAAGAATTAGTTTTATTAGAATAGCTAAAAGCTTACGTGACCTATGTCCTTGACGGGCAGGGGGTGAACTTGGTTATGATACTCATATATGTCCTAGATTGCTATGATTTATGCCTGTTGTCCTCATAAAATTATTAACAGGTTTCCTTTTACTCTCAAAAGTGTCCTGGTTTGGGTAATACATTATATGATATTTTTAGTATTGTGGGACTCAGTGGATAATGGAGATTATAGGGCTATTAAAAACTATAGAAGAGAATTTCTGGCCAAGATGGAGGCGTAGACAAACATGCTGCATCTCCCTCCACAACAAAGAAGGAATACAGCTACCTCAAAACTAGAAACAACCAGAAGTTCCAGAAAATCAAAGTGCACGGAAATCCAGCAAACAAAGATATAAAGAAGAAATACTCATCCACACATGTAGGAGGGGCGGAGCCCGGGCTGAGGGGACACAGTGTGGTGGTGGCAGCAGCCGCACCAGAATCAGCCGGCCGACCAGCTGAAAGTGCAGTTAACATGTTTTAAAAAGTCAGGAGGGGCACCTGGGGAACGTTCCCAGCTCCTCACCAGAGCAGCTCACTGTCCCAGCACTGGGGAAAACCAAGCCTCATTGCTTTTGACTATACAAACCAGTGGGGGTTGGGGCGGAGGCAGAAACTGCCGGTGTCTCAGCAGAATCCACTTGTTTAAAGGGACCCCATAGTCCTAGAACATCTGCAGACCGTCCACTCTGGGAACGATGGCCAGGGCAGCAGCTAGAGGGGCGGCAGTTTGGTGCGGAAGTGGGAGAAGTACCTGGGAAAGGAGCGAGTGCTGGGCAAGCTGCAGTGTTCCTTCTCAGTTCCCTCCCCTGCATGTAACGCCACAACGTGGTGAAACAGGTCGCCTGTTACTGACGAACACCTAAGGCTCCGTCCCTTACAATGTAACAGGAGCAACAGTTCTGTCTGGGATACAGAAGCAAACAAACACAGGAGACTTCCAGCCAAGATGGAGGCCCAGACTGACACACTCTGTTTCCTTCCACAACTAAGAAGGACTACAACTATCGCAAAACCAGCAATAACCAGAAGTCCCAGAAAGTAAATGGAAGTCCAACGTATGAAGTTATAAAGAAGTGTGCTCATCCGGACAGATAGGAGGGGCGAAGCCAGGGAGGAGAGGTCAAGCTGTGCTGTCCGCAGCAGCGATGGAGGCAAGACAGCGGTAAGCACAGACACCCATATTTAAGGGGAGGTGAGAAGCGCCTGCAGAGCACCCCTGCCTGCAGACCAGACCCATCAGCTTGCAATTCCAAAGCCAGGGAAGGCAGACCTCCATTGCCTTGAACTGTGAGGCTCGGAGAGGGTGGGGACGGTGAGGCTCGGAGAGGGTGGGGATGGAGGCGGAAGCTCCTGGTCTCTCAGTGGAGCGTGAACGGCAGGAATCCATCCTGGACCCCACCCCCGCAGAAAACACCACAGCTTGATGAGGCGGGTCACCTAGTTGTGATGAGTGCATGGGGCTCTGCCCCCTATAGCATAGGAGGTGTGACAACCCTACCCAGGAAGCAAAGGTAAACACAAAATGGTCAGGATGGCACAGATCATGAAAGAGATCCCAGTGATGCAGCTGACCAGACAGCAAATTTCTAATCTAACGAAGCAGCAGATAGGAAATCTTTCTGAGGCACAGTTCAGAGCTTTGTTTATAAAAATGCTTACAGACCTAACAGCAGATCTTAAACAAGACAGGGAGGGATCCAAGGCTAGCCTTATGAAATGAACAAAAACACATACGAAACTAGTGGTGAGGACAAGAAAACTAGAGATCAAATCAACAAATCGGAACATCGGGAAGGAACAGTCAACCAGTGCAGAAAGAGGAAACGAGAAGTGAGGAAAATGAGGAGAGGCTCAGAAAACATATCAGACAGCTATAAGCAGGCCAATATCCGAATCATAGAGTTGCCAGAGGTGAAGAAGAAGAACTAGAAATGGAAAAATTATGTGAAAAAATAATGAAGCGGAACTTCCCTAACTTGGGGAAGGTAATAGACTTACTGATCCAGGAAGCACAGAGAGTTCCAAAAAAACTGGACCCAGGGAGAACCACACCAAGACACATTATAATCAAAATGTCAAAAATTAAGGATAAAGAGAGAATCTTAAAAGCAGAAATAGCGAAGAAGGAAATTACATACACAGGGGTCCTCATAAGACTCTCAGCTGATTTCTCAAAAGAAACTCTGCAGGCAAGAAGGGACTGGCAAGAAATATTCAAAGTAATGAAAAGCAAAAACCTACAACCACAATTACTCTATCCAGTGAAGCTGTCATTTAGAATAGAAGGGCAAACAAAGTGCTTCCAGGACAAAGTAAAACTGAAGGAGTTCATCAGATCCAAACCACTGTTATATGAAATGTTAAAGGGACTTGTTTAGGAGAAAGAGGATCAAAACTATGAACATTAAAATGAAAACTGTATCACAACAACCAACAACAGAAGCTAGGGAATCGAAACAAAGGCAAACTAAGTAGGCAACGAGAGTGTGAAAAGAATTATAGGCATGGGGAACATTTTGGGGGGAGGTCAGTGGGGAGGGAGAAGGGGGAAAGGGAGGGAGATGGTACAGGAATTAAGCATAGTAGGAGGGAGTGGAGTAGACAGGAAGATGTTGAGAAGAACTATTATACACAACCAATGGGCATGGTCTAAGGTGTGGGGGATGACTAGAGGGAGGGATGTCACTGGGTGGAGGGGAGAAGAGGGAAAAGAAATTGGGACAACTGTAACAGCATAATCAATAAAGCATATTTTAAAAAAGTCAGTAAATCATAGACTGATGATAAGGGTATAAAAACAAACCAACCTATAGAAAAGTATGAGTGAGCAGCATCCAAAAGATGATTGAAAGGATAATTAATAATTTAAATGTCATAGTAGTATACATTTTTAAAATTTAAATCTTTCAGTATTATAGATTTTTATTATAAAGAGATCTATTGAATATTTTATTTGTTCTGTATATAGACCGTTCAGTTTCAAATTAATTTTCTTTAAACCATTTAGAATATCTGAGATTATTTTTCCATCCTTCCATTCAATGTATGATGAGGAAATGCAAACTAATTTAATATTAATCTAAATAATATGAAATTATAAAGGTAAATCACATAGGGAATTGTTTTTATCAAATAAATCCCAAATAAATAAAAATAATCAGTATTTATATAGTACTTAACTGTGTTGTGCACTTATTACTATTTAAGAATTTATACAGTAAAGCACTTAAATACTTAAGTCATTGAATTTTCAAATCCACCCTATATTGTAGATATGGAAATTGAAGTACAGAAGGGTTAAATTGCTTGTCCATGATTCAAACACTGGCATCTAGCCAGTCTATGCTGTAAAACTGCCTCTCATACTGGTGCATATGTGTGTTTCTGTATATGTTTATTTTATTAATTTTGTATTACTCCTGTTAATGCAATTCTTAGCTAATCTTAGTTTTATTTGTAAAATGTTTTTATTCTTATCCCATTTAGTTACTAAAAATTAAATTATAGAGTATCCTGGATGTTCTAAAATTATCTCTTTCAAAAATATTCTCTGACCAATTGCCCCCACACCCAAAGAGAGAATTAAAATAAATATTATATATCTCTAGCTTTTCACCTCTGTTTTGAGCTCCTGTCCTATAGTTAGTTACAGATCCTGATGTTATCTGGAGCTGCCATCTAGCTAGCTCAAACTCTGTCTCTTTATTCATCATCATCATCATCATCATCATCATCATCATTCTTTTAGTAGAGACTCTTTCAGTGGACAAGCAAGTATATTTAAACAAACAAACAAAAAAGCAATTTACACTTTAAAATAACCAAGATGTTCAAAAGATTGGGACTGGCTTTAGAATTCAAATGGTTTTACCAGGACATTCCTCTGCCTCTGCCTCCCCTTTCCTGCCCCTCCCCCTCCCCCACTCCTCCCCCTCCCCCACTCCTCCCCCTCTGTGAATTAAGGGTTGCCATTGGTGACTGGAGATTTAACCATTATCCCAGTATGTGTTCCCAGACTATACGTCCTCACCTTTCTGTACCACCCCTCCACCAGAGCATTTATGTCAGCACTCCAAAATGATTCTGATTGGTGGCTTGGGTCATTTGCTCACACCTGAGTGCAGTTCTAGGTGACTGATAATCCCATTAGAAATACATTGAGTGGGGCCTGAAGGGTAGGCAAAGGTTGTTATCCATCTAATACTTTTTCTCTTCCTCCCCCATGCCCTATAAACTGCTCATTTATTTCCTACCAGTAGAGATGTCACAAATCTTGGCCCAGTAATGAAAGGTGCCAATCTGTACGTCATTCCCACTTTAGTTTTACATTTAGCTACTTATTCAACAAGTCTTATGAAATCTATTTCTCAAATGTGGAATGATTTTATTCTATTCTAACTACAGCCACTGCCAGTGACTTCATTTAGTCCTTCATCATTTTATTCTTGGATAAATACATTATTATACCAGTTTGTCTCTTATCCCCAGTATCACTTCTTCTACTGCTGTTGTAGCGATCTTTCTAAAATGCTAACCTGATCATAACAGTCCCTAGATTAACATATTTAAGTGACTTTCCGTTTTCTGAAATATAAACATTTCATTATCCTTTAAAATGTCATGAAAAGTTCTTGATCAGAAAGACTGTGATTACTCTTGCCATTCTGTATGCAGCATCAAACTGTGCCAGACTAAGGATAGTTTTCCAAATGTACCCAGGCCTTTTATTCCTCTCTCCATCATGCTATTGCCTTTGCCTAAAATGCTTTTCCACCTCTTTGCCTAACTAAATCGAATTTATCTTTCTTAGTTTGACTTGAATTGCTTCCTAGCTGCTTCTCCTACTAAAACCACCTGTGATCCTATAGAATATTGTGTACTCTTTCACTACAGAATTTTTATTTTCTGTTTCTTTATTGGCTATGAAGTCATTAAGGGTAAGGAGATGTATATTATTAATTTCTGTATCACTCACATTGTCTTACTGTGGTAGTTATGCAACATATAGTAGATGAATGAATACATGAAAAAATAAAACCGACATTTTTAGACTTACTATAGTTTGTTGAGTGTAGATTTTAACTACTTTTAATCATGAAACACAGACCTAAAATATACCTTATAGATTTTATCTAAATCTGTCTGGAGAAGTATAAATAAATGAATACAAACTTATAAATACCCTTTGAAATTCCTAAGAATATTTTCTGTGCTAAAATCATGATTTTCTGAAACTTTATCTTCCTCTTTTTTCACTGCATCAGATTATTGGTTTGAAATCATGGGTAAGAACTTTATAAAAATTTTTAAATATTTATTTTCATGGTTAGCCAAAATCTAGTACACTTACAGAATGTTTGCTATTGATTGCTAACATAAAATAAGATCTAAAATTCTAGGTGTAGTATTGTTAGTATTGCCCTGGCTGGTTTAGCTCAGTGGATGGAGCGTCGGCCTGCGAGCTAAGTGTCGCTGGTTCGATCTTCCAGTCAGGGTACATCAGAGAAGGAAAACTCTGACACCAAAAAACCTCCGCTGCCTTGCAGCATACCTCTTCAGGGGAAAGGCTAAGGGAGTAAACCCCGACAGAAAATCTGGAGCCGGAGTCCCTAAGGCGGTTTGATGTTGTAGTCAACACCGGCAACTCCTGCGGCGCACCTGAACCCAAGCTGTATCGACTCCGTCTTTCCCTTGGACCCTTCAGCTGCGAAGAGAGGGGGGGTCTGCTGCATGGGCAACAGCAGACCCTCCGTATTACCCTGCCCAGGCTCTGTAGCTTCAGCTTCACGGGAGAGGACACTCCAGCGTCATCGCAAGATGTCGATTCAACACGGGAGGAGACAGATACCATGTCACTCCCGAGTCGGACTGCACAGCCATTCTCGGAGGTGCAGATAGACTCTTAAGAAGCTACACCATCGTCTCTCGAGACGAACGGCTGCCGACGAGTATTGTTAGTAATACTTAAGAGGCTCTTTACTAACAATCTCATTTTGCTGGGAATAGCAGATTTATATGATGGAGCAGTAAGTGGCACTTCCACACATAGATGCTGGGGGAAGATCGTAAGTAGTGACACTGAGGAAACTGTGGTGGGAGTCCGTTCTGTGTGCAAGCAAAAAAGGGGGAGCATTGTCTGGAAAGAATTTTACAGCAATAATAAGGCTCTTTTAAACTCAGCTCTTTATTACCACCATATGCTGGCAATGTTAAACAATGTTGCTGGTAAAATGCTCCTCGTCCCCAGAGTAGGTGGTCTCCCCTAGGGCAGGTGGTCTCCGTTACCCAACTCATTCTCAGAATGTCACAGAAACAACATCTTGGTCCTATTAGACATGCCTCAGTTCTAAGTCTTTGTTTCACTTAGACTTCATGTTTCATTTAGACTTCATGTGTTATCACTATATTATACAACTATATGACAGTTTTCAAATAAATGTGAAAATTAAAAAGAAAATTAGGTCAATCATTATTATTTAACTCTGATTTCCTAGGTAACAGTGATTATTAGATGACTTTTAACATTTACATATATTGAAACATATTTTAATTTTTTTTTTTTTGTGTGTGTGTGTGTGTGTGTGTGTAGTCTGTCCGGAAAAAGTCCAGCCATTGTTAATATGATGAGAACCGTTTGGGCAATATCGCTGTGACCTGGCAACCAAGGAGAGTAGACTGGAATGTGCATGTGTGAACAATGATGACTTCACTGTACTAGTCAGTGGGGGCAGTAGATGCCATTGAGTGAGCATGTGTGCTGTCATTCAGAATGACAGAGCAAGTAGAGCAACATATCTGCATCAGATTTTGCATTAAGCTTGAACATGCCTCCGTGGAAACTACTCATATGATTCAGAAGGCCGCAGCTATGGGCAACTGGTGACTGGTAGCTTCATCATGACAACAGGCCCACTCACGCATCATGTCTCATGCAGTTTTTTTGAGAAACATCAAATCACCCAGGTGACTCAGCTCCCTACAGCCCAGATTTGGCGCCCTGCGACTTCTTGGTTTTCCAAAAACTAAAGTCATCTTTGAAAGGGAAGCTATTTCAGACCATTGATGAGATTCAGGAAAATATAACAGGGCAGCTAGAACCAATTGGGAGAACACTGAGGTCCCAAGGTGCCTACTTTGAAGGGGACTGAGGTGTCATTGTCCTATGTACAATGTTTCTTGTATCTTCTTCAATAAATATCTCTATTTTTCATATTACATGGCTGGATATGTTCTAGACAGACCATATATACATATTTGTTTTAGGGTTTAATTAGTGAAGGGTATTCTATAATGTATTTAGTTCTTAGTTCATTAGATCTTAAATTATAACTTAAGTCATTTTTTTCTTCTAGGACACTTCTTTTGAAATATTAACTGTACTGCTTTATAAGAATTAATGTTTTAAATATAAGCAATTATATTGATAAGTATTTCAGTAATACTTTTGTGATTACTTCACACTTCTCTTTTTAAAGCCTTTATGTTTTATTCAGCCAAAGAATATATAAAGTCATGCAATAACTTGTCTTTCACATTGTCTGTTACTATGTAGTATATAGGAGTATACTTACTTTACTGTGGTTAGATTTAAATATCTAATATTAATTACTGATCACTCTAAAATTTATTAACATGGCTCCTGATGCAGCTAAAAACAGTACCTTTAGTTTTTCTTCATGGTTGCATATTTGTATTCCCCAAGCCTAAGAGAAAAACTACTAATTGATTCATAATTTTTATGAAATTATTTCCATTTAATTAATGCTTATAATATTTTTTTATCTAGAGTCGAGTATGCCCATTTCTTATAGACCCTTCTTCCCAAGCTACAGAATGGTTAAAAACACATTTGAAAGACTCGCATTTGGAAGTTATTAACCAGCAGGTGTGTATTACTTCTAATTTAGTTACCAACTAGTAATGTCATCTTATGCTGTAAAGAACTCTGTGTCTGCGATCATAAAACATAGATTCAAAGTTAAGTCCTATAACTTACCTGGTTTAGGATCTGGGGAAAGAAGTGTAACTCTCTTAGCTTCAGTTTTCTAATCTATAAAAAAGGATAAGAATATTTTTTTAGCCTGGCAGGGTAGCTCAGTTGGTTAGAGCATCATCCCGATATGTCAAGGTTGTGAGTCCTGTCTCTGGTCAGGGCACATACAAGAATATATCAATTGATATTCCTTTCTCAAATGCAATTTAAAAAAAAGAATATTTGTTTCCTTTTAAGTGCAGGTCATTGATCTGAGCCCTGAGAATTTAATGGTGAGTAAAGTAGTCATAGTTCTTGCCCTCATGGAAATGACAGTCTAATAGGTTAGAGAGATAATTAATAAGCATTTACACTAAATATGATTAAGGTCACAAGTATAAGATATTATAAAAAGGAGAGTTACTAATTTAGCTTGGAGAACTGGACTTTTAGTATACGCAGTTTCTCTCAGTGTCTTTTAAAATTTCCTGTTCCTATAACTCACCAAGAATATCTTTGATGTGTCCTAAGATTTGACATATTGTCACTAAAATTTAATCATATTTTTTTTGGATTATGACTTCTCACTGTCATATTTATCTTGCAAAGAAATTTGTTTTTGGCCAGATTTTTTTCTTTTGAGGAAGTCCTAGTCTATGATTAATTTTCATAGATATTCTTCAGGTGATTGAAAAATTACCTCTGTAAAGCATACTTCACTTATCAAATGGGGATATTTACCTCAATTGTGTGTTAAGAATAATTGTAAATTAGATAATATACATAGTATTTTAATGTCACTTATGGTTTGCAGTAGGAGATCTTAATAATTATTCAAACATTTAACTTATTTTAACCACAGTTGGAAGCCTGGATTGATATTCAGAACTACTCTTTTCCTAGCCAGAAAGCCTCAGAATTCTTACATGGTTATAGAATTTTGTCTAAAGATTCTTTTCACTATGTTTAGGCCTACTACAAAAAGAAAAGTTTACTAGAATTTATTATCTTGCCTTTTTTCTTCCATCCAATGTTTGATTTTGAAAATAACCAAAGGACTGTATTTTTGTAGTATATAAAGGGAGTTATTGTGGGTTCACTATTCTAGTAGTAACACAGGCACTGAGAGGATTAAGGGGTACCACTAGCTGTAACAAGCACTGGGGGTAGTCTGCCAGAACCTGTAACCAGGATAGTAATACTCTCAGTGACTGTTACAACTAGTGATAACTGTTAACTCCCCCAATGCCTGTTATTAAAAACCCCACCTTAAAGAGGACCTCCAACCATCCAAAAACCCCACTTCTCTCTCAGCCGTTAGCCCAGTAGAGCATTAAAATTAAAAAATCTCATCTCTTTGTCATAAAATGGATAGTGGGGTGGCAAGAAGCGGTGAGCTTTTTTTATTTGAATGCCCAAACAGGGCTAACTGCCAAGGGAGAAGTTGGGGAAAGTGAAGCTTTCGGAAGGTTGGAGGTACTTTTTAATACCTTAGTTCCTATTCTGTAATGCCCTGGTCTCACACCATTTTAGTGCCAGTCTGTGGCTATGTTCCTCACCTGAGGCTATGTTCACTAATTTTTAGAGAAAGAGTAAGTGGCAGAGAGAGGCAGACAGACAGACATCCATGTGAGAGAGAAACATCTCTCTGTTGCCTCCCATACGTGCCCCAACCCCAATCCAGGACTGGACCTGCAAACCTTTTGGTGTATGGCATGACACTCCAATCAACTGAGACACCTGGCCAGGGTCAACATAGTTCCTATTAAGAGTTGGATGAGTAACTTATTGCATTTAGAATTTGAACATTTGTTTCTGCACCAATTTGAAACTAATGGAAAATTTTAAAATGCTTTTCTATTATTAATGTAAAAATCCTTATTTTTCTTATATGTCTATTTAAATTATTTATGAAATGTATTTGAGAATTTATTCAACAAACTGACTCATTGCCAAGTACTTAAAACGAGAAAAGCAATCATAAATAATTTGAATTGTTAACATGCATATTAAATTTTAAAATATTCATAGCATTCCTGTTAATATTTTTATTTATTATTTGTAAGAATTCTTATAATCTTAAGGAAATAAAGGAATTAATATACTTTTTACTCTCTTAGGATAGCAACTTTATCACAGCTCTTGAGTTGGCAGTACGTTTCGGGAAAACCCTTATTATACAAGAGATGGATGGTGTAGAACCTGTTCTTTATCCATTATTGAGACGAGATTTGGTTGCTCAAGGTAAATATGTGTTAGTTTCCATACAGTAATTTTTTTTTTTTTTAATTTTCAAAGTAATTAACTTCATAACTGACTGACTTTAGTTTGTCTTGCCACTGACTGAGGAAGTATTAGAAACTTTTTGGGAGGGTGATGGTAACGTCATCAGAATCTAATAACAGCAAGTAAACAAATTCTTAAAGTGACTTTATTGAAAAGTCACTGTGTTGGGGTCTCCAAGACTTCCCAGGTCCGGTGTTTTATGAGGAAGACTCACAGGAACCAGCATACATATAAAGACATGTACTTCTATATACATACACATAGTTTAACCACACACACTGGTAGCACTACAGGTTTAAATAGAAATTTGGAGGAAATGGGGCAGAGCAAAGAAATAGCAAAGCATGCACTGTTCATTGATTACCTATACCCCACAAATCAGTGTGTTTGGCCTGGTAGTGGTTGATATGTTGTGGAAGGAACTCTAGCAGTGGGACTTCTGCCTTTGTAACCTGGAGTTACCTTCCAAAGTTCAGTATGGTCTCAGTCTATTCTCTCTTGGTGCTCAGATCTGTTGAGCTAGCTCATGCTATGCTATCTTTGTGGTGGGGGTTTATGGAAATGTACCTTTAGTGCCATTTGAATTTGACTCTCTTCAGTTTATATTCTGGCCCTTGAGGGCTCATTAAATATAAACCTCCTGTCCTGTCTAGGTTCCTCATTTAGTTGAAGTGTCGTCCTGTACAGCAGAAGGCCATGGGTTTGTTTCCTGGTCAGGGCACACCTAGGTCACAGGTTTAATCCCTAGTCAGGGTGCGGATGGGACACAACTGATCGATGTTTGTCTCTCACGTCAGTGTTTGTCTGAGAATTGGTATTGACAAGATTTGAGATGCTGGATCTGGTGAAAAGTGATAATATTGTACATCATGACTGGGTCACATTATGAGCCACTATTCCAGGTAGTTGTGTAGGACTGTTTGAGTCTATTTGTTTATTTTATAATTATGAAAATAGAGTTAATCTCTGCCCTCACCTTCCTTTTTTTGCCCTCTCCCAGGGTTGGATGCATTCATGTCATATTAGTTGAAGTCTGTTATTCTCCTTGAGTATACTTGAGTTTGTCCTTTTCCAGAGTGTTGAGCTCCTCATGAATTGCTATTTTGACATATATTTCCTTTGGAGACCGAGGATGATTGTCCTAGAACTCCATAAAACAAAGCCTCTGTCCAATTTTTCTTATATCCCAATGTCCTTAATCTAAGCAATGTGAACTGTTTTCTACATACTGAGATCAAAGCAGGTACAAATTATAGGAGTAGAAAATGCTTTTCCTCCTCAAGTTTATGCTGATCAAAAATCCTTCAAATGTGTATTGATAAAAAAAAAAAAAAAGAAGGAACCAGGTACAGTTCCTCCTCAATTTCTCATTGGTTTTTACTTCTGATTCCTGTGTGCCTAGTTATTCAGCCCAAGTTGAAGGTAGATTAGCATTTTAAATTGGTAAATAATTGAATAACACTGGATCAGCAAGCCATATAGAAGTTGCTGAGAATGAGGCTGCTGTAGTTGGCAAATAGTTTAAGTTTTACTAACAATAAATGTCAAAAGTATTTTTCATTATCATCCAGTCCATTATGGTTATTTCATTTCCATGTTGAATTTGAGTATGGTTCTGAGATTTATAGTAGAGATGATAGCTGAACTCCTTTGCTGGCTTTTTTAGTCCAGATGCTTAACTTTAGGCATGGTAGCTTGATATGGGGATATGTATGTACATTAAGTTTGTGACTGTTAATCAGTTTCTAGAGGGTGGCTCTCCATGTGGTTTTGTCTTTGGTACTCAAATCTGGGTGGTCTGATGGCCTAAACACAGACCAATGGTTCTCTATCATAAGTGATGGTTCTCTATCATAAGTGATTTTGTCCTCCAGGTGACATTTGGCAGCATCTGGATACATTTTTGGTTGTTACAACACAAGAAGTCTGTGCCAGGGACATCTTAAAATGTATAGGGCATCTCACAGCAAATCATTTTCAGCACAAATTGTCAGTAGTGTTCAGGTTGAGAAACCCTAAGCTAGCTCATTAGTTGTGACCTATGTATCTCTGTAGTGATATATTCTGGTTAGTCTTAGCATTGCATGCTTTATAGACAAGGGCATTCATTACTTGAAGTCAAGTTGTAGTACAAAATATTCAGTGCTGTAGATTGCCAGAAATTTTACCTATGGGTAGTAGAAGGCTGTAATAATCCATTGGATTTGCTTATCTGTGAGATTATTTGTAAATACCTGTATATCTGTCCATCTGATGATATAGGGATCAAAGGCAAGTATTGATTTACTACTGCTTGACTTACTTCCAAAGTGGCCTCTTGTAACTTTGCAGGACCTGCCATTCAAACATAGCCCCATGTTTGTTGATCAGATAAATAGCTTTACTGAAGTTTTCAAGTATGCAAATACTGCTTCTCATAGGCCAAGAAGGTATTCAGTTGGTTTTCTTTCTTTGTGGATAGTGGTTGTAAAGCCAACAGTTTATTCTTAATGGACTGTGGAATGTCTCTTTAGGCAATGTCACTTTGGTTATTTGGTAGGTAGGGTTTGACATTTATCTTCATTTAAATACCATTTATCTTTAGTTAATAGGCTTAAGTAGTATTCAGTACCATTCAGTGTAAGCAGCTTTTTTAATGGAGACTGTTATCAAAATGTTATCTATATAATGGAATGTTTGCACCTATATGGCAATTCACATGGTACTAGATTTATCTAGCTCAGATGATAATACATTTCTGAAGAGTTTGGACCTCTAAGATATACTGCATACAATCGATAAACTGATTTTGGTTTTCTTCCCCAAAAAGTATAAAAAAAGAAAACATTAGTAATCATTAGCAATGTTCAAGTCTGCAAACTAATTATCAGTTATTACAACTTTAAAGTCACTGGTATGTCAGGCACTTTAGAATCAATGGTGGCCACTTCCTCCTTTAAACTTCAGTGGTCATAGTAGACTATTCATGCAACATTGCTTTCCAAAATCAAGACAGATAAAATTCTGTTGAACCCTTGCCTGGTATAAAAAGACTAATTTCTTTTTCATTTCCTGGCATTATGCATTTCAGTATTGGCGGGATTTGGGCACATTTTATGGAATGATCTTGCTTATATCTTTGGCTGATTTTTATGCACAACACCAATGTGTTACAATTAATTTATCCAATTAATATATCTTTATATACAAGTACCACAAATGTTCACATCTGTTATACATGTTTAGCAAACAAAACAAGGCAAAACAAAATATACTCAAGCCTGATTCAGCTTAAGAAACAAAGATAATAGACAAGTTAAGACTTCCTCTAGAAACAGAACAGGAGACCAAATCTTATACCCAATTATTCTATCTTCATAGTTCTCTGGACCACAGTGAAGATTTTGTGTCCTGAAGAAAAAATTGATCAAAATTAATTCCATCATAAGTTAACTCCAATGTAAATCAAGACTTTCTGCAGTTAAAGATGTGTTAGACTTAAGAGTTCCGCATCTCCTATTTTCTAAGAGTAACATATGGGGCTTATATACAAGGGTCTTTTTCAGACAATAAGCCATTTCTTTTGAATTTTTTAAAATGTTACATCCAAAAATATGTTAAATTCAAATAATACATGCTTACAAAATCATACAGTACATAATGGCAGTGGTCTTTTGTCCCTTCGCTCCTCATTACTAACCCTATTCACCAGAGAAAACCTATTAATTTTCAATTTTAACATTTTATTGAAATATACCTCGTATATGTGTGTGTGTGTATAAGCACCTAGATTTAGAGTTGATTTATCAGCACTCCCAAAGCACCCCCCAACAAGCATAATAATAGTATAGATAAGTTTTGCTTGTATATGTACGTTGCACAAATGAGAATAAAAGAACAGCACCTGACAGCTGTGGGCTGGGAACTGTCCTGGCTCTACTAGCTTGGCTCTGGTGTTTTTCTGTTGAACATAAAGCACTTCTCACCTCCAATGTTAGACAGGTCACTCTATTTCCTTAATGATATCTAAGCACAAAAACAAGAATACTAAAAAAACAACAACAACAAGAATACTTTCCATATCAAACATACCAAACATCTTCCTCTTCCAGCTAATTTGAGTGACTTTTGCTTTGTTACCAATGATAAGTTAATATTACTCCATTTAGATACCAACCATAGATTGTCTGCTATTTCTGATAGTGCTCGTTCCCCAGAAAAATACCACTTTCTTTGAACCATTCCCAAATCATTTAAGTCCAAACCCCATGACAAGCGTCTCAATGCCTCCTTACTAAGACACTGCAGTTTCCCATGATGATCAGTCTTTTATTGCAAATGCTAGTAAACCTCCTGATGCCCTTTCAGCATTGATTTTATATTGTTTTGTCTGTAGTCTATATTTTGTGTATTGTTCAGCTTTAGTTAAGGTTGTTTTTGTTTTGTTTTGTATTTTTCCACTCATCCAAATTGTGAGATCTGTTGGTGTATTTTTTTTATATATATAATAGTGTCATATGTTTTTCCCTTGGTTTTGTCATGTCTCCCTTTTCTTTGGTAATTTTTCTTATTCCTTGATCAGACTTGATAAGGGTTTATCAATTCTACTAATCTTTTAAAATACCAGCTTTTAACTTTGTTGATTTTCTCAGTTGTATTATTTTATTTTTTCATGTATGTATCTCATTTTAATTTAATAGAATGTTTCTATTAACAATCATGAAAAATATATAATTGCTTGTATTTGAAACAGTATATTCATATAATTTTTTAAAATTATAATTGACATACTATATTGTATTAGTTTCAGGTGGACAACAGTGATTTGACACTGGCATACCTTACAAAGTAATGATGATAAGTTTAATAACCTTTTGTCATTGTACGAAGATATAACAATGTTATTGACTTCTGTTCCCTGTACTGTACATTACATTCCTCTGACTATTGTATTTTTAAACTGATATTTAGTCTATATTTCATTTATATTATCTTGCTTAGTTTTTTTTTTTTTTGGTCATCTTTTTTATATTCTTGAAAGGGAAATTGGAAATATTGACATTCAGAAAAGTATTGATATTCAATTATTTTCTTTTTCTTAATATATGCATTTATGTTTATAAATTTCCATCTAAGTCCTTTTTTAGCTTTATACCACAAATTTTGATTTCTACTTTGATTTATAAATTACTTAGCAATTTTTTGATATTGTTTAGTTTCCAAGGAGTTCGAGGTTTTCTAGTTACCTTTTTTGTAACTGGTTTTCAGCTTAACTCCATTGTGGTGAGAGAACTTATTCTGAAGTGTTCAGATTTTTTGAATTCTGTTGAAGCTCTCTTTATGATCTGACATTGGTTAATTTTCATATATATTCCATGTACAATAGAAAATTATGTGAGTTTTGCTAATAGTTGTTTTAATTTTTTTCTAAAGTCAATTAGGTAAAGTTTGTTAAGTGTATTGTTATCGTCCATGTCTTTAGTGTTTTGTTTTTTCTGTTGTGTATTGAGAGGATATCTTAAAGTCTCTATGACTTTTAATTTGTTCATTTTTCTTTTAGTTTTGTGGATTTTTACTTTAAATATTTTGGAGCTATATTTTTAGGTGCATACATATTTGGAAATGTGGTATCTTCCTGTCCTGTTATTTCCTATAGCATTATTAAATGTCCTAATTTATTCCTAGAAATTTCTGAAGTTTTTTAGACTGACATTAGAATGGTTTCAGTAAGTTTTGGGAGTTAGTGTGTGCATGGTATTCTTTTCCATTTTTTTACTTTCAAATTTTTCTTGGTCTAATAAAGCATGCCTCTTATCTGTGGTATCATTTGGTTTTGCATTTTTATTTACCTTGCATATATATATATATATATATACACACACACACACACACACACACACATACACAAACACATACACATAGTAATTTAATACAGTAAACCAATTCATGCAATAACATATAGGTTTCAAATAAACTTGATTTTTTAGTCAGTTTTTTATGATTTCTTAATGGTTCCTGTACATATAACAATGCACATCTTTGACTTATTATTTTAATACAAATAAATACTTAGCCACTTCTCCAGTACTGCACTTGAACTCCACATATCCCCTGCCTGCCTTTACATTTTTGTTGTGATACATTGTCTTGCTCCTCATATTATAATAGTGTTTAAAATTTATACTTATACATATTTACCCTTTCTAGTGTTCTTAAATTCTTTCAGCATTTCTTCCATTTATCTACTCATTTCCACCTGAATTATCCGTTTTTTTTTGTCAAAATGATTCACTTGAATATTTCATTTCCTGAAGGCCCAGTGAAAACAAACTTCTTTTTCTTTCATTTTTGAAGGATTTTTCTTTTTGTCTGTCATAGAATTCTGGGTTAACAGTTATTTTCTTTAGTACTTTAAAGTTTTTATTCCATTATCATCTAGTTTATGTCATTACGGTTGAGAAATAACCTGCTTGTTTTATTGTTGCTTCTTTCTAGGCGATGTGTCGTTTTTCTCTGGATGCCATAACATGTTTCTTTGTCATTAGCTTTTAGGTGTTTGACTCTGATGGCATGAGGGTTGGTTTTCTTTGCATTTATTTTGCATAAGCTTTCTTGAATCATTCCATTTATTGTAGAAGTATTACATTGGACTTTTACATTTGTATTTCTCGATAATGATTAAAGTTCAATATTATTTTGATTTTGTTTTCTGGGGCAGTAGTACTTCCTCTATCACAAAGTGCTTTTTAAATTGTTTTCTCATTAACATAAAGTTTTTAAGTAAAATTGTAAAATTTATCCTGGTATTCTTAAAAATTCTTTACAATGTTTTTCTTAACCTTTGAAAATCATCTTTGAAGATATGTATTTTGTATTCAAAAATCAATTATTTGTTGTCAGTTTAAAATCATAAGTTATGGGTATAATTGTTAATTTCTTTATATGTTGTATAATAAATATCATTGTTTTTTATTTTAGAATGTACTCCTTTATAAGGCTGAACTTGTTTTTTCTTAGTTTAACTTCTTGTCATGAATTACCTGTGTATGGCTCTCTTAATAAATCTTTCTTGATGTAATTAATGGTCACTTTGTAATTACTCATATGTTGATAATCATAGGTTTTTACCAGTTAAGTCTGTCTCCTAGTATTATATCTTCAAGTTTAATAAACACTTTTAACTGATGAATTTAGAAATACAGAATAATATATAATTGAGTTATTTTTTTGTAATCTGTAATTTATTATATATTTTGGAAGAATTTAGAATATGAAACATAGTTAACATTAAAACCATATTGATTGGAAGTATACATACTTTTTTGATGCTTTAGTATCCCAGGGACATCTTACTGATCATTACTTACAATTGCTTGCATAAGTGCCAGTTACTAAAGCATTCTGGTTAATTGTACCTTGGGTAGCCTAACTTTTGCTGTCTTTTGGACTCTGTTGGAAAGCCTATAATATAAGCTATATTTAGAAATACCAGAAGATTATATTTTTATGTCATGTAGCAAGATACAGAATATTCAGACCAACTAATTGTGTCATTTTAAAAAAATAGGACCACGTTATGTGGTACAAATAGGTGATAAAATGATTGACTACAATGAAGAATTTCGCCTTTTTTTGTCAACGAGAAACCCAAATCCCTTTATTCCGCCGGATGCAGCTTCCATTGTTACTGAGGTTAACTTTACTACGACAAGAAGTGGATTACAAGGACAGGTATACATCTATCATTATTTACCTTAGAAATCTTTTTTCGTTTTGTATACTCATTAGATATTTTGAATGGGAAGCTATTTTGTTAAACTCATTAGCATTTACTCTTTTGAAAATATAGTTTAAAGTTAGTGTAAGTCTTGTGGGTTTATTTCATCTATCATTTGTGTTAGACTTGTGCATTTGTTAATAACATCAAATTGTTGATTCTTTTGGTATGACTTTAACTATTTCTTTCATATGTGGTGGAATGTGAAAACTGGAAGGATCTTAGAAGTTAAGATCAGCTACTTTATTTTTTTAATTATAAAAAATGAAGTTTAAATATGAAAATTGCATGTAATTAACGTATTAAACTAGTGCAGGATCTTTGGTTCCCATTCAACTTTATTTTTTCCCCACCAGAACATATGCATCTTTGAATTTCCTTTATCTATGTATGGTTTATTACTGTATGGATTTCAAAATAAAATAAATTTCAATGTCTAGACATTTACTTATATACTTATTCATTTTTTTCTTTAAAGGTATACCTGATGACTTTGAGTGTCATCCTGTTTTTTATGCATCTAACAATAGTAGATATTCATTTGATTTATATGGTAGTGTGCAAATATATTGTAATTTTATAAACTTCCTTTTAAAACATTTTTCTTATATAACTCACTACATACATTTTTATGAATATTATCTTTTGACTTACTTGATATCTCTTATAAGTAAAACAAGGTACAAATTCATAATGTGGCAGAATAATTGACAAAATTACTTCTTTTTTAATCCTCACCTGAGGATATGTATATTGATTTTAGAGAGTAAGGGTGGAGGAGAGAAAAAGAGAGCGAGAGAGAGAGAGAGAGAGAGAAAGAAAGAGAGAGAAATAGAGAAACATCAGTGTGAGAGAGACATTGAGCAAGGTACCTCCTGTATACATCTAGGCCATTGAACTCGCAACTTTTTGCTGTACAGGGTTGTGCTCCAACAAAGTGATCCACCTGGCCAGGGCCGAAATTGCTTCTATTATCTAAAAGCTCTCCATAGTAATTGTTGAAAGTGGCTATTTAGATCTTTAACAAAAATTAATAGAAGATGCTTATATAGCAGACTTTGAATTATACATTTTATGATATGCAGTGTCATTCCCTAATTAGAAGTTTCAAAATTAAGAATTTGACACAGCAGTTTTTAGAAAAGCGCTTTATAAGACTTAATTCACATACAAGACAGTTCACCCATTTAAAGTGAATTCACTAATGTTTTCAGTGTCGTCCTGAGTCTTAAAAGTAACTTACGTTTGGAAGAACAAAGTTTGCGAAGTGGCCGAGCTATTTACGTTCTCACCAACAGTGTATCAGTGTTCCACTTTCTCTGCACTCCTGCCAACACTTGTTATTATTTGTCTTTTTAATTATAGCCATACTAGGGGGTATGAAGTGATATCTCACTGTTACTTTGATGTCAAAGTACTTTTTAAGTAACATATCTCATTTCTTTGTGTGAATACTCAACCATGAAAAATGCTAGCTTCCATAGTTTATATATGTAATCCAATTTTAGAACTAAATATTTCATGTTAATATGATAAATAATGCAATTTCTTATATCTGTCTTGTAATATTTAACATTTTAACAATCAGTTTATTTTTTCTCAAAAAAAATTGTGAAAGTGTCTCATGAAATTAGAAATAATAAAATGAATATATGGTATCATGATACTTGTAGTACTTGGTCAAACATAAGGCCTGTGTGTGGGAAGTTTTTGTTTTGTTTTCTTTGAACTTGATCAAAAGAATAACCTTGATCTTAAATTTTTATTTAAGCTTCTGGCTTTAACTATTCAGCATGAAAAACCTGATTTAGAGGAACAGAAAACAAAGCTATTACAAAAGGAAGAAGATAAGAAAATACAGTTAGCCAAGCTTGAGGAATCACTTTTAGAGGTAAAATTTAGTTATTCAGGATATGTTTTATATTATATTTCTTTCTTTAATGAATATAAGGAAGTATTATTAATTTTTTTTAAATTAATAGTACTTTCAACATGTTTTTGGTTTTGTCAAAGACATATCAATATATATCTTAAAATCAAATTTCAAACAAAAAACTAGATATGTTGGAGTATAAGATTTTAGGAAATAATGTTTTAAGACAAGCAATTTTTAAACAAATACTGTCTTTAGACTAGATTACTTCATTAATTAATTATCTTTTTATATGCTCAGAATTTCAAAGAAGCATTAAAAGATAGCAGGAATTATGATTTAACTTGTAACTTTAAGTAATTTTCTGTTTGATTGATAAAATTAATATATGTGCACTGCTTTGATGATATAGGATAAAGATGTCCTATATCGTTCTTATAGGTTGTAAAATATTGAAATTCTTATACATTAACATAAACATCATTTAGTTAATGAAAGTTAATATGAGGTTTTTTAAATTGACTAATATATGTAATAATGTTAATGTAATTTTGCTAATTTTTCTACAGACACTTGCCACATCTCAAGGCAATATTTTGGAAAATATGGATTTGATTGAATCTTTGAATCAGACAAAAGCAAGCAGTGCACTTATTCAAGAGTCGCTTAAAGAATCTTACAAACTCCAAGTTTTTCTTGATCAAGTAATTATTTCCTCTTTGTGATCTTATACATGCTTTCTTAAACTTTTGTGTTAATATTATTTAAAATGTGCAATAGAAACAATGATTGCCAAAAAAGAAAGCTATTCAAAAAAACATAGCCTTGGGTCTGATTGTTATTATTATAGGGAGGGTGATGAGATCTTGGGGGGCTGGAGGGTAGAATCCTGCTGGGTTCTACTGATTCCAGAGATAATGTTTTTATTGTATTTTTTTCCATTAACATTTAGTTCCCTTATGCCCACCTCCCCCTTGCAATCACCACACTGTTGTCCATGTCTGTCTGTCCTTCTTTTTCCTTTTTGCTCCATCCTTCAACTCTCTAACCTCCCCCCTGCCTTTAGCTGTCATCCTGCTCTCTTATCTATGAGTTTGTCCCCGTTTTCCTTGTTCAGGTTGTTAATTAAATTCTACATATGAGTGAAACCATATGGTATTTATCTTTCTCTGACTGGCTTAATTCACTTAGCGTAATGTTCTCACGTCCATTCATGCTGTCACAAAGGGTAAAATTTTCTTCCTCTTCTTCCTCTCCTTCCTCTTCTTCCTTCTTCTTTTTATGGCTGAGCAGTATTCTACTGTGTAAATGTCACTTGATTGTTTTATCCAGTCATCTACTGATGGACACTTGGGCTGATTCTATATCTTGGCAGTTGTAAATAATGCTGCAGTGAGCACAGGGGTGCTTATGTTCTTTCAAATTAGTGTTTTGGGTTCCTTTGGATATATCCCCAGAAGTGGGATTGCTGTGTCAAAAGGCAGGTCCATTTTCAGTTTTTTGAGGTATCTCCATACTGCTTTCCACAGTGGCTGCACCAATCTGCATTCCCACCAACAGTGCAGGAAGGTTCCCCTTTCCCCACATCCTCACCATCAACTTGTTTGTTGATTTGTTGATGATGGCCATTCTGACAAGTTTGAAGTGATATCTCATTGTGGTTTTAATTTGAATCTCTCTGATGATTAGTGACATTGAGCACCTTTTTATATATCTAATGGCCATCTTTATATCCCCTTTAGAGAAGTGTCTATTTAGGTCCTTTGCCCATTTTTTAACCCTTTGAGTGCCAACGTCACTGTGAACGATGCTGACAAATTTTCCAAAAAGTGCCAGTGTCATTCCCAGCAACTCTTTTCAATGGCTATAAATGTAAATAACAATGGAATAATTCGTGTGTTATGTTTTGTTCTCTTTTTTTTGTACCTCAGGTTATATATTGATATAATTTTTTCTCATGTTGATCCAAATTTTGAATTACACATAGCCCTCAAAGGGTTAATTAGGTTGTTTTCTTTTTCTTTTTTGGTGTTGAGTTTTGTAAGTTCTTTATAAATTTTGGATATTAATGCCTTATCAGATGCATTGGCAAATATGTTCTCCCATTCTGTGGGTTGTCTTTATTTTTTGATGATTTCCTATGCTGTGCAAAAGCATTTTAGTTTGATGTAGTCCCATTTCTTTCTTTCTTTTCTTTCTTTCTTTCCTTCCTTCCTTCCTTCCTTCCTTCCTTCCTTCCTTCCTTCCTTCCTTCCATCCTTCCTTCCTTCCTTCCTTCCTTCCTTCCTTCCTTCCTTCCTTCCTTCCTTCCTTCTTTCTTTCTTTCTTTCTTTCTTTCTTTCTTTCTTTTTCTTTCTCTTTCTTCCTTTCTTTCTTTCTTTCTTTCTTTCTTTCTTTCTTTCTTTCTTTCCTTCCTTCCTTCCTTCCTTCCTTCCTTCCTTCCTTCCTCCCTCCCTCCCTTTCTCCCTTCTTTCCTTCCTTCCTTCCTTCCTTCCTTCCTTCCTTCCTTCTTTCTTTCTTTCTTTCTTTCCTTCCTTCTCCTTCCTTCCTTCCTTCCTTCCTTCCTTCCTTCCTTCCTTCCTTCCTTCCTTCCTTCTTTCTTTCTTTCTTTCTTTCTTTCTTTCTTTCTTTCTTTCTTTTTCTTTCTCCTTCCTTCCTTCCTTCCTTCCTTCCTTCCTTCCTTCCTTCCTTCCTTCCTTCCTTCCTTCCTTCCTTCCTTCCTTCCTTCCTTCCTTCCTTCCTTCCTTCCTTCCTTCCTTCCTTCCTTCCTTCCATTTCTTTCTTTTCTTTCTTTCCCTTGCCTGGGAGATATATTCGATAAAATATCGCTGTGAGCAGTGTCCAAGATTTTGCTGCCTATGTTTTCTTTTAGCACTTTTATGGTTTTGAACTTAACATTTAACTCTTTGATTCATTTTGAATATATTCCTGTGTGTGGTGTAAGAATGTAGTCTAGTTTAATTTTTCTGCACATTTCTGTCCATTTTCCCAACACCATTTATTGAATAAGCAACCTTTAACCTATTGTTTGTGTTTGCTTCCTGTGTTAAATATTAATTGATATAAAGGTGTGGGTATACTTCTGGGCTCTCTGTTCAGTTCCATTGATCTATGTGTCTGTTTTTTGACCCAATACCATGCTGTTTTGATTACTATGGCCTTACCGTATAGTTTTATTATTAGGTAGTGTGATCCTCCAACTTGGTTCTTCTTTCTCAGGATTGCTGTTGCTATGTGGCGCCTTCTGTAGTTCCATATAAATTTTTGAAATATTTGTTCTAGGTATCTGAAATAAGTTGTTGGAACCTTGATAGGAATTGAATCTATAGTCTGCTTTGGGTAGTATGGACATTTTAATGATGTTAATTATTCCTACCTATGAACACGGTTTGTGCTTCCACTTATTTGTATCTTCTTCGTTTCTTTCTTCAGTGTCTTATAATTTTCCGAGTACTTGTCTTTTTACATCCTTGGTTAGGTTTATTCCTGTTATTCTTTAGAAGCAATTGTGAATGGGATTGTTTTCTTAATTTCTCTCTCTGTTAGTTCATTATTGGTATATAAACATACAACTGATTTCTGGATTTAATTTTGTATCCTGCTACTTTACCGAATTCATTTATTAGTTCTAGTAGTTTCTTGGTGGAATCTTTGAGGTTCTCTATGTAGAGTATCATGTCATCTGCAAATAATGACAGTTTTACTTCTTCCTTTCCAGTTAGGATGCCTTTTCTTTCTTCTTGTCTGATTGCTGTGGCTAAAATTTCCAGGACTGTGGTGAATAAGAGGTGAAAGCAGACATTTCTGTCTTGTTCCCGAGCTTAGGTGAACGCTTCTAGTTTTTGCCCATTGAGTATGATGCTGGTTGTGGGTTTGTCATATACGGCCTTTTTTATGTTTACGTATGTTCCCTCTATTCCCACTTTGCTGAGAGTTTTTATAATAAATCGGTGTTGGAGTTTATCAAATGCTTTTTGCTCATCTATTGATACGATCATGTGGTTTTTATCTTTCATTTGGTTTATGTGGTGAATCTCATTTATTGATGTGTGCATATTGTACCAGCCTTGCCATCCCAAAATAAATCCCATTTGATCATGGTGTATGATCTTTTTGATGCATTGCTGTATTTGATTTGCTAATGTTTTGTTCAGGATTTTAGTTTCTGCATTCACCAGGGATATTGGTCTATAATTTTCATTCTTTGTAGTGTCTTTATCTAGTTTTGCAATAAGGATAACACTAGCCTCATAAAATTAGTTTTGGAGCCTTCCCTCCTCTTGAGTTTCATGAAATACTTTGAGAAGGAGAGGTATTAGTTCTTCTAGGAGATCTGGTAAAATTCACATGTGAAGCCATCCAGTCCAGGACTTCTGTGTGTTGGGAGCTTTTTGATTACCTCTTTAATTTCACAGTGTGTAATCTGTCTATATTTAGATTCTCTGATTCTTCCTGATTTAGTTTTGGAAGTATGTTTGTTTCTAAGAATTTATCGATTTCATCCAGGTTGTCCAGTTTGTTGGCATGTAGTTGTTAATAATATTTTCTTAAAATTCTTTGTAGATCTTTGGTGTCAGTTGTTATTTTTCCTGTTTCATTTCTGATTTTACTTATTTTGGTCCTTTTTTTTTTCTTGGTGAGTTTGGTTAGAGGTTTGTCAATCTTGTTTATCTTTTTAAAGAACTCCCTCTTGGATTCAGTGATCTATTGTATTGTTTTATTAGACTCCATTTCGTTTATTTCTGCTCTGATCTTTATTATTTCCTTCCTTCTACTCACTTTGGGCTTTGTTTTTTTGTCTTTTTCACATTCAAGTATAAAGTTAGATTGTTTATTTGAGCTTTTTCTTGTTTTTTTTTTGAGATAGGCCTGTAATGCTATGAATAACCCTCTTAGGATTGCTTTCCCAGTGTCCCACAGATTTTGGATTGTTGTGTCCTGATTTTCATTTGTTTCAAGGTATCTTTTGATTTCTTTTTTGATCATGTTGTTGACCCATTCCTTATGCAATAACATGTTATTTAGCTTCCATATCTTTGTGTTTTTCAGTCTTGTTCTTGTGATTGATTTCTAGTATCATAGCGTTGTGGTCAGAGAAGATGCTTGATATGATTTCAATCTTCTTAACATATGGTCTATCCTAGAAAACGATCCATATGCATTTGAAAAGTATGTATATTCTGCTGCTTTGGGGTGAAATGCTCTGGAGATATCAATTAAATTCATTTCATCTAGTGTGTTGTTTAAGGCAGCTGTCTACTTATTGATTTTCTGCCTGAAATATCTATGCAGTGAAGTCAGTGGGGTTTTAAAATCCCCATCTATGACTGTATTTCTGTCAATCTCTCCCTTTATTTCTATCAAGATTTTCTTTACATATTTAGGTGCTCCTATGTTGGGTACATAATTGTTAACTAGAGTTATATCCTCTTGTTGGATTGTTTCCTTTATCCTTATGTAGTATCCTTCTTTGTCTCTTGCTGTAGCATTGGTTTTAAAGTCTATTTTGTTGTATATAATTGTTTCTACCCCAACTTTTTCCCTTTTCATTTGCATGAAATATCTTCTTCAATTCCTTTATTTTCAGTCTGAAAGGGATTTATTATCTTTTGATCAGAAATGGGTCTCTTTCTCTTCTTCTTCTTTTTTTTTTTTTTTTTCTCTTCTTCTTCTTAAAGCAGGCCCTTTAACATTTGTTACAGTACTGGTTGGTAGTAACAAACTCCTTTAGCTTTTTCCTGTCTGGGAAGCCCCTTATTTCTCCTTTGATTTTAGATGACAGCCTTGCTGGGTAAAGTATCCTTGGCTGTAGGTCTTTGCTTTTCATCACCTTGAATATTTCTTGCCACTTCCTTCTGATCTGAAATGTTTCTGTTGAGAAATCAGATGACAGTTTAATTGGTGCTACCTTGTATGTAACTACCTGATTTTCTCTTGTGGCTTTTAGGATTCTCTCCTTATCTTTAACCCATGTCATTTTAATTATAATTTGTTGTGGTGTACGCCTCTTTGGGCCCACTTTTTTCTGGGCTCTGAGCTTTCTGGACTAATGTCTTTTTCTTTCACCATACTAGGGAAGTTTTTGGTCATTATTTCTTCAAGTACATTCCTGATTCCTTGCTCACTCTCTTCCCCTTCTGGTATTCCCATAATGTGGATGTTGTTATGCTTCATGTTATCCCAAAAGTTTCTTAAGCTCTCCTCATTCCTTTGAATTCTTTTTTCTTTTTGCTGTTCTGCTTTGGCATTTTTTCTACCTTCCAGGTCACTGAACCGATCCTCTGCTTCATCTAACCTACTCTTTATTTCTTCCAGTGTATTATTTGTTTCAGATATTGCATTCTTTATTAGCAACTGGTCCTTTTTTATGGTTTCAATGTGTTTTTTCATGCTGTTGAGTATCCTTATTACTCTAAACACTGTCTGATAAATTGCTTGCTTCCATTTCATCTGCTCTTTTTCTGGAGAATTCTCTTGTTCTTTCGTTTGGGTCCTGTTTCCTTGTTTTCCCATTCTGTCTGTTTCTTTGTGTTTGTTTTTATGTATTAGTTAGATCTGCAAGACTCTGGTGCGGGCCTTATTAACCCCTGCCTGTGACTGGCCCTGGGCAACCTGTTTGGAGCTATCAGCCATACATAGCTTGTTGTTTCCTCTGCTGGGCCTAGGTGTGTGCAGAAAAAACCAGCCTGCCACAAAGGCCAGCTTTTATCAGTACCTGGCCTGGGGGAGCGTCAGCTATAATTTCAGAACTCCCATTGATCTGTCTCTTCCTGCAGGCTTTCTATTGGATTAATTCGTGAATGTATTTTAGCTGTACTCTTCAGCTACCAGGTTTAAGAACCACAGCCTGTGGCAGAGTAATTCTGGTGGGTGGGGCTGTTGCTTCCCCTCAAGCTGATGCCTTTTGGAGAGGAGTGGTCTGCCTGAGCAAGATGACTCCTACAGTATAGGGGATGAGTCAGCACAGGGATCTTCATGGCTTTTCCTTCAGTTCTCAGAGCCATTAGCCCCAGACTCTCCCCACATGTCTCTAGTCCACTCTGCCCTTCGTCTGCTGGAGCCCAGGGTAAGTGGCTGCATATGAAGTTTTGTTCATTGGCCCCTTTAACAGGCTGTCTTCGTCTCCAGCTGTCTCTCCCTGGTGGGCAGACACCCTGCTGCTTTTCATAGCTGTATGTTGTTTGGGTTCCTTTCCCAGTGCTGGTGCTGTAGGGTGGGGAGCCCAACTTGGGGTTTAGACCACACACTTCTCGGGGGGAACCCCCAGCCGCTGAAATATCCCTCCAGCACTTCAGCTGCCACCTGCGGGAGCCCAGCCAGTCCTCTTGCACCTCCTCTGCACTCCTTACCAGTCTTCTTGTGATGATGTGGCTTCTTCTGTCTGTCCGTGGTTATAAGGATTCTTTCTAGCTATTGTTCACTTGGTTATTCAGGATCATTTTCTTATAATTTAGTTGTGATTCCAGTTGGGTCCTGGGAGGAAGTTAAGGTAGCTTCCACTTACTCCTCTGCCATCTTGGGTCAGTGGTATAACACTATCTGAAGTTCTAGAGCGATAGTTTTGTATTGAAATATATAATGAGCCTATTGAATATTACTGTTAAAGCATCCTTGTTGTTCTTGAAACTTAAGGCAAGTTAAATATATTAATTAAAAGATATATAAGCTACTTTTTTACCTGCTTATTCTTGACTATGTGATTGTGATGGTCTCTGAACTACTTTCTTACAAATGATTAAAATCCTTTTTAACTCTTTCTGATATTTCCTTTTGTAAAATTTCAGCCCTCTATTAGTACAATATATATTTTCCTCTGCTACATTTTGGTGACTGAGATTTGCTTGAAGAAAATCAGACAACCAAGCAGATTAATGTTGTTCTCAATTTGCAGGCTCCAAACTGACATTAGTCTTCCTTGACATCTTTAATTTTTTACCATTCACCTCAATAATTTTTCAAATTTTTATTTGTGTTTCTCAACCCTTGCTAAAATTTTACAATGATATATTATTACTTTTTCATTTGAAAAAGAGCTCTGTAGAAACTAGAATAAGAGCAAACTTACAGCTCGCTTCTAATCCAGTTATCCCACCTTCTCTAAACTTTTGCAGATGTCACAACTGTCATTTGTACCAAAAGAGGTCTGAAATCTCTTTCTTTTTCTTAACAGACATTGCTGAGACACAGGCATAATTTTACAAGTGTCATATTTGTAATCCTAGTGCTTTGATCAGAATGACATGGCAAGTCTTCTCAGAGTTATATTCAGAACCATAAGACCATTTAATCCTAGCATCCTCTCATTTTTATCATCCTTTACCTTCAGTCAGAATCAAAGCCCCTGTGGTTATTGGCTCTTCCTATGCTTATGTTCTGCAATGTTAGGTACTTTATTATCTTAATGTGTCCCTCTGTTACAGTCTTCTTTGCTCTAGTTACATCAATGTCCTTGCTGACACTAGTCTCATACACTAGATTCATAGTTCTCACTTTTTTCTGCTGCAGGCCTAGCCTAGTAGTGCCATGCCCTTTTGCATTACTCAAACTGGTTCTATTTTGAAATCAAAAATTGCACTTTCCCCTCTTCCCCTAATACAGGTGCTCTTGCTCCTGATTAAGGTCAATCCATGAACCACTTCTAACTTTGTAATATGAGGGGTAGAGAAGTCTTTAAATATATATTGCCATCAGTTTCATAAAAATAAAAACTGGATCATGCTACTATTCCTTATAGTTTTAAAATTCTGTATTTGTCATCTTCATTTGTTGGGTGTATGTACAAATAGTAAGGCTGTAGCTGGATATGTGCATAGTGGTCTGTAGGTGGCAGTAAAGCACTATTACTCAGATTTTTTATTCCTCCCAATTAATTATCCACAGGAGCGGGATGCCTATCTTCCTCTGGCAGAGAGTGCCAGTAGAATGTACTTCATTATCTCTGACTTGTCCAAAATTAATAACATGTACCGTTTTAGTTTGGCTGCATTTCTTCGACTTTTCCAGCGAGCTCTGCAAAACAAACAGGTATGCTATTGGTTACCCTGTAGCTGAGTCTGAATAAGAGCAATCGCTTTACTGATGATGAATATATAACAATAATTTCCTG
Source organism: Furipterus horrens (assembly GCF_987537825.1). Lineage (NCBI taxonomy): Eukaryota > Metazoa > Chordata > Mammalia > Chiroptera > Furipteridae > Furipterus > Furipterus horrens. Next base: position 77,624,805 of record NW_028327172.1, on the reverse strand, counting down.
AGCAAACTTATTTGTAATTATACATCAAAAGACCACATGTAACAATTTTAAACTATATTTAAAAGAAAGTAGCTCCTGAATTGTATTTTATGTTCTTAACACACTGTCCTAATGTGACAGTCTTCTTACTAGAAATAATTTATGTTCCTAGTATAAATTTAAAAGTAGTAGATGATCATTTAAAAAAAAAAAAAACCCAGATGAGTTAGGAAAGTATAAAGATATGAAATTACTCACATACTCCTACTGCTTGGGGAAAACAACAATTAAAGTTTTATTGTATATCCTTGTTGTTCGAAGCTTTAAGATGTGGCATTTATTGTTTTAGATCATGGAGATACAGGAGTGCATACTTCTTTATCAAGTTTATATTCTAATGGAGGAAGGCTGTATTAACCAATTTAAATTGCTTTAACCAACAAGGTTCATACTGTCCTTGAAAAAAGTATTAGTATATGTAGACAACTTTTTGTCAATCAGTATAAAACTACAAAATATTATTGAGAGATTGTGACACTGTACCACACTTTACTTCCTATATGGACATTGTTCTGGTTAGTGGTGCTAAAAATTATACGATTACCAAAATTGGCAGATTAAAACTATTTTTCTTATACTTGTGGATTCTGTGGGGAATTTGGTTAAGGCAGAACAGGAATGACTTATCTCTGCTTAACAACGTTGACGACCTCAGTTAGAAAGACTTGAGAGTCAAATTTGGGTGTGGGAGAGACTTCACTTGCATGGCTGGTGCCTTGGTGGGATGACTTGGCAATTAGCCATGAAATTTAGCTTCCTCCCAGCAGAGCAGTTGGATTTCTCATATTATGTCTTAGAGCACCAAACCTGTATCCCAGAGGGCAAGGGAGAAGCGGAATCGCCTTTTATAACCTAGCCTTGTGACTACATCATTTCCACTGTGTTCTATTGGTTAAAGTAGTCATAAGCTTACCCAGATTCAAGGGGATGAGGAAATAGACTTTACCTCTTGATGGAAGAGGTGTCACAAAATTGGGGGGTTATATTTTAAAACAGCTACAGAAATTTATAAGGTTTTGATTTTTTCTTTTTTTAGTGTTTCACTTCTCCAATTATTATTTTTCCTAGTTCTTTTTTTTACTAGTTAAATTCTTATTTAAATAGGCAAAAGTGCACATTTGTAAGCTTTGCACATTACCTAATTATCCTTTTAAAGTATATGCTATTAGTATCTTAAATTGATGCAATGGGTGATTTTTTTCTGTTTACACATTAACAGTGAATATTATGAATCCTTTTTTCTATTTACACCTTAACAATGGATATTATAAATTCATTACATTGGATATTACAATTTAATATTATAAATGTTAAATATTTATAATTATTATAAAGTAATTGTACTTCTAGATAATTGAGAAATATTTTATTGTATTTGCAAGTCTGATCATTTATAAGATAAATATTACTTATAAATATAAGATTATATTTGTATTTCTTTGGTGAATTTTTTTATCCTATACTACTAATATTTTAAAAATTGAGTTTTAAGATACTCTTACATATTGTGGACATTACACCATTGTCATATGTTGCAAATATTTTGAATTTTTATTTTACCTTTTAGTTTTTTTCCAGAATACTTTTATAAGACACAATTTATCTAATTATTCTTTATAATTCTTGCATTTGGTAAAATACTGATATAGATGGGTTTTTTTTAAATTATTTTTTGAGGGGAGAGTAATTTTTTCTTTTGGTTAAATAAGGGAACAAAATGTTATATTTAAATAGGCTTACTTAAAATTTTTTTTTTGAGAAAAGATTATTCTGTTAGTGTTTATTGCAGACTCACTGTTAGATATTTTTCTTAGTATTGGGTTATATAATATAATCAGAGAACAAAACAGGACAAAAATTATTTTTTTCATTAGCTTGGCTAATTACTATTTTCATGAATGAGTTATTTCAGAAAACACTGGATTATAAATAATTAAAGTTTTACTGATTTTTTTCACTAATATATCTCATTTGAAGTGGTCCTTATATTCAAAGTTGAAATAAAATGAAGAGCTGATGCTTTGGGGTATGTTTTGTTAACAAAAATCTGTCTACTCAGTCATGGTAGACAAGATAAGCATTTCTGTCATGTATATTTGTTACTTCAAGAATCTAGTGTTTGTCCAAAGGAAGGGGAAAGGCAGAAGAATAAATAATTGCAGTTTTGGACCTTAGTTTTTAAAAAATATTTTGAATGTTAGAATAGGTTAAATTTAATCAAAACATTTATAAAATGTACTGGCACAGGCATTTTTACAAAAAACAATGGTATAAACTGTGTGAGCATTGGTTCATAATATATGATTGACATTTTATAATTCACTATGTCAGCAGATAAAACTAGAGAGTCATTTATGCTTATATTTTTGCATTTAAAATTTCTCATATATTACTTAGTACTACACAGTCAAAAATATTCATGTTAAAGTCAGTGACTAAATTGATAGGAGAACTGATAAATAGGTTAGTAATTCTCACTAAACTTAGTAAGAATATTGGTTATTTACTCTTTAGAAAAGGTTATAACTCAGTATCTTTTCAGTAACAATAATAGTTCTGTGATAATATGTCCACTGAGGAACATTAACCTTTATGTGTGTGTGTGTGTGTGTGCGCGCACGCGCGTGCGTGCGATTGTGTGTACTTGTGTTTGTGCATTTGAATTTATTTTAAGTTTTAAATAAGCAGAGTAAAAAACTTACTTTCCAATGATTTGAAAATCCATTGGCTCTTGTCAGTACTTTACTATGTCTCACAATAGAGTATCTTTTAGTGGATCCAAGTTTCAATTTCACATGCAATCTTTGATAATAAGCAGTGAAATGGAGAGGAGTGTTTGCCATATGAACTAGTAACAGTGAGCTCTCTCAGTTAGAACATGCTACTAACAAGGACAGAAACCTAGGTTTAATGCATCTCAGTGCTCAGTTCATGACAATTTTACCAGTTTCCCACATTACAGTGCTCATCTTGGATGTGTTTCTCTAAACGGACTAAACTATTTTATTGGTTTTTTCCATGTCATCTTATCAATTATAATTAAGGAAGCAAACACATTTAGTTTAAATGTTATACCTCAGTTGAACTCTGGAAAGCGTGTATTCTTCAGTTACTCCTGGAGTGAGACTTAAAACTTATGTCACACGTAGGGGAAAGACCAGCCTTCATAACCTCCTCCCCCATTCCTACCCAAGTCACTCTTCATGAGTCAAAGGAAGTAGCCATTAATGATATTTTTCAAATTATGGCAGTCATGTACAATGGAAGTACAGAAGCAAATAAAAACACTAAAGGTATGTATGTGCTTTTATAGCACCAATATCAAAGTTATTGCTCCTCCTTATTCAACCTGGAGGGCATGGTTTAAGATTGTTTAGGTTCTTATATTGAGGATGAGAAAATTCTTTATAGGGTGGTTCTTTATAGGGTATAAATTCTTTATACTGTTGTGGGGCTGGATTGGTAATGATACTAGACATAATGAGATGGGTTTAACCCAGACTGATGTAGTATTTTTTTTAATAGTTTGTTTTTTTATTGTATTTTTTCCATTACCATTTTTTCCCCTTATACTCTCTCTCTTCTACCTCCACCCCTAGGAATCAATGTGGTATAGGCAAACTCATATTGTGTTATTGGAAATTGATTATAGTGTTTATTTATTAAAACTTTTGACTGTCAAACAATTTAACCAAGTAAATTTGAAGATCTAATTGACTTTATTAAATGCTTCATAAATTAGGCAGCAACCCACATAGCAAGTAGAGGGCACTCTTAGGCTGTACAAAATGGGAAGTTTTTATGGGAAGAAGGGTGGGTCGGAGGATCTGTTAGGAAAAGAAAAGAAAGGATTTTTTAGTCCAGGACTTCATCTTTTATGGAGGAAGAGAATGGCAAGGGTTTTATCATGCAGATTGCATCTTCTTCCTTTGGCAGGGGACAGGGAATGAACTACGCCTGTGACAAGTTACCTTACTAGTGTTTGACCAGAAGAAAATTCTAGACTGGTTCATAAAGATTACATTTCTGGTGAATGTCAAAACCACAGTTAGGTCAGGTATTAAATCTAGGTTTGTTATCATGGACTTTAGCACAAGTGATGCCATTTTGGGCCTATAGTTTTCTAAGCTCTATACATTAAAGAAAAAGATGCCATTTTAAAAATTGTATCAGTGTACAAGTTTAATATGCTTATTTGTTTAGTCCTTTGAATTTGATTGCCAAAGATAATTGTTCGAGAATCAGCTTTGAGTCTGGAGGAACCGTTGATAAGCATGATTAAACTATGGAGTACCTTTTAATAAAATCTTTATGCATTTTCTTCATTTTCAAATTTTAATTTACAGGATTCCGAAAGTACAGAACAGCGAATTCAGTCTCTTATCAGCTCATTAAAACATATGGTATATGAATATATATGCCGTTGTCTATTTAAGGTAAGCAATGTTATGTTTTTTACGTATAAAATACTACCTGACCTTTGATTTAATATAGTATTACAGTTAAAGTATGTAACTGTTTACCTTCTAGAAAGGTATTGGGATTGCCATTTCTGATGTTTTTCCAAAATAATAGTTGTGACTGTCTAGAATGTCTTGTAGCATTTAGGGATAGGGTAGGGAGAAAAGTGACCTGTGAAGAAGGGAGAGCAAACACTGTGTTAGCTGACTTAGCTCCAGAAATCCCAGTAACCACTGAAGGAGGAAACCATGATGTTATGTAGGTTGTTTTCTAGCTGGGGTTTCTCAAACTCAGCAATACAGCAATATTGACACTTTGGGCCACAGTATTATTTGTTGTGGGTTGCTGTTCTCTGGCCTCTGACAACTCACACCAGTAGTATTTTCTTTCCCTTAGTTGTTAAAAAAAAAAAAAATTTCTGGATGTCTCCAAACGTCCCTTAGGTAGGGGACAAAACTGTCTTCTATTCCTGGTCTTAAAGTAAACTAATGCTTGATTCTGAGTTGAGAGAAATTTGTCATGGAAGTCTTTATATTATAAGGCCCACAGAGGAATATACAATGAAACATATTTTAGAAACTTTTAAATATTGCAAACAATGCAGAGGCTTTTCATTTAGGAATTTAAAAAATATATCAGTTCTTGGGTATTGCTTAAGATATGTTGAAGAAGAGCTTTGTAAAGACACCTAAGTGAGAAATAGAGTTGTTATGGTCCAATTATATAGGCTTCTTAGAAAATCTTGAAAAAGTTATAGTTAACATATTCTTTAGAAAGGGACAGTAATTTTTAGGATTAGGGCGATATTGTTGAGGATCTTTACTTGAGATAGAGAATAAATCCTTCAAAATGCCTTTCTTTCAGGACTTCTATAAAGGATATTATTGGAAGTTAAAAAAATTATAGTTGAGTATTTCTGCACAGTTTCTTCTTTAATGAGGACTGCAGATTTATAATTTTTCTTTTCAGTCATTTAAAAAATTGTCTGTTTGGCCCTGTATTTAACTTGTGTACAATTAGGAATCACAAGCCAATGATTTCAAATATCACTAAAAGGCTGTGATCTTAAGATAGGAGAATGACATATTAGTAGAATTTCATCAATTATAGATCTCAGATACTGCTAACATTTGTATAATGCATAGTTGTCATGTAATACTTTAAAACTTTTATTACACATACAAAAACTTAAAAAAATATTTCCGAAGAGTCTCAAAGTTTGTGGAACTATATAGAAAAAAACCTTAAAGAGTTATTTCATTCTCTCCTTCAACTTTTACTCCTTCATTGGAGTAAAACAGTTAAAAGTTTTACTTGCTTTTTATAGTCCATTTCCTTTCTCTTCATATTAATGTGTGCAAATACGTAGTTTTTAATTTTCCTTAACTATATATTTTGTTCTTTTGCATCTCTTGTTGCAGTAGGTCCTGAAGATCTTCCCATAATCATAAATATGTTAACCTCATTATTCTTAGTGATTGTATGGTATTCCATAATGTGGTTATATGCTAATTTGTATAACTACTGCTTTATTGGTGGATATTAGATTATTTATTTTTTGCTATTATGAGTGCAGTATATTCATCTTCATGTACATGTGTAAGTAGGTTTTCCTATTCAGTAGATTTCTCAATGAAATATAACATAATTGCTGGATATACACTTTTGAAATTGTGTTGAATGTTATCAAATTGCCTTCCTTAAGTTCTTTACCAGTTAATTCTCTTATCCACAGAGTAAGAACGCTACCTCCTTCCTTGTGTCTTTGTCATCCTTGGATATTCTCAATTTTTAATGTTTACCAAGTTGTAGTTTATAAATATCATATTTAAAATTCTTCTCTGTATTTTTATTAAAGTTGTTTATTTTTACTTTCCTCTATTATTTGCCACTTTTATCTCTTTGCTATATTTGTCCTTTCTCTTGGTATTTTAAAGAATAAGCTTTGCTTTATAAAACAAGTCTATTATATTGTTTTTATATGTTATTTTTTTATCATTTAATTTATTTTTTGATTTCTATGTAATTGAATTTGTATGGTGAGAGTTTTTTTAGTGTGTGGCTTTAACCTTTTTTATTTTCTTGGGAATGTGTTAAGGTTGCAAAGTTTCATTTTGGTCACTCTCCTAATAATATATTTAATGCTTTTCTACTTTCAAGTCCTCTGCACTAAAATAGACTGTGATTTATGAAAATATAATGGGATGCAGTTATTTTAAAGTGCTCCCAAACACTTTTTGAAAATAGATATGTTATAAATAAATATTATTCTTGAAAAATATTTTAAGTCAAAAGATAACATAAACTTTTTATTTATTTAAAAATTAGTAGCTTTTATGTTTTTTAAAGATGTTTCATAACTTTATTAATAATATATTTTTGGATACCAGTTAAGTCCAAATTTTCTTATAGGAGTTTCTTGTTTATTTCTAACCTATATATTTCTACTGTGTATTCTTATTTTATTTTTAATAATATAAATATTCAAGATATAATAAGTATTCAGTATCAAAATTATTTAAATTATCAATGAAGTATAGAAAGGGTTACTTCTTTTAAGTCACTTTACCTTTTAAAAATATATTTAAGATATGCCAAAGCCAACATTTTGTTGCAGTAAGGGCAAGCTTGTAAGGCTTAACATTCTTAACATTCCTAACATTTTTAGTACCCAACTGGAATTTTTCATTGCCTGTCTTCAGTAATACTTTTGTGTTATGAATAGCTAAAATCACTTTTTAAAAAAGCTATAGTTTATAATTCTTAAGACATGTTTTTAATTGATGATGTGATATCTGTTTTGTAAAACTCATTTTAGTATAATATTAAACTTATTAAACATGAATTCAGCAGTCCATAGAGTTTTAGTGGTGAAACAATTCAGAAAGCACATTAATTGTAAAGCAATAAGGCACATTTCTAAGATTTGGCAGTATAATATCATTTAGAATGGAACCAATTTCATATTTTAGTGAAATTTTTTTGGGTGTTCAGTCCTCAGCACCACATTAAATTGCTTGCCAGACTTTCTTTCGAAAGCTGGTTGTGCTGGTTAGTCGGTGACAGCAGTATGGCAACACTGGACTCTCAAACTAGGGAGAGGTTAGGATTATTAATATTCACATCACATTGAAGTGAAAGCAACTTGACCTGGAATAAAAAATGATTGACTTGTTTTGTAGAAGAAATTTCAACTTTAAATAGAGTAAAGCAAATGTGGAAAGCTGTCTAGCAATTTAAGTTCAGATTATTGGCTCTGTCATTCTTTTTTTTTTTTTCTTCAAGAGATCAGACATGTTTATTTTAGTAACCTCAGTATTTTAGACAATTATAGGATAAATAGCATATTTATTTTCTCAAAACTTATGATTATAAAACTGTACAAGTTAGTACCTTTATATAACATTTCTTCATTTCAGTTCAACTACAGTGGGCGGGAATACAGAAAAGGGTTGGAAGGAGGGTTGGTTGGACACATATTCTTACTGTTTCCCTTTCCTCTTGGAAGTATTATCTGAGATCTGAAAAGATATATGAAGCATGTTTGGTGAGCTATGAAATAGAAGTTTTCTCATGCAAACTCCTTGTAAGTTTTGCCTCTGCAGCTCGCCCTGCCTCTCTCTCCAAATGTATTTGCCAGTTGATTGAATAAATTCAGATGAATATTATGTTTTAAAAATAAAATAATAGCTTCTTATGATTGTATATATCTTACAAATTATTTAATTTGGATTCTGGTATTATTTCTTGTCAGATGTGTTTTCTTATAAAAGTGGAAGTTCTCTGGTTGGGGGGTTTAGACATTTTATAACCTGTGTCTATTTAAGTTAATATTGATAATTTAGATCATTTTCTTCTGCTTTGATAACTTTGAAACTTTTAGTATTATGACTAACCCTTTGACTTTTCTGTAGGATAGTTAAACATACTTAAAATTGTTCACCAAAATGATTTAATTTCAAGCACAAATGAGAATACTCAAGTTCTATGCTATATCAACTTATTTGAGACTAAAGCAAGACTCTTCTTCATTTGGTAACATCTACTTTATACTTTTCAATGAACATATTTGAAAGCACTGGACACTGTAGAGTAGAAATAGAAGGAATGAATGAATTGTACTTTCCACTGCTGCTTAGTCTCTGAGAACTCTGGGGTTTATAGAATATTTTAAATAATTTTAAAAAAATATTATATAATGTATCCATTTAAAGCAGATAGTTATCTGTCACCTTTTAAGACTTACAGTGTTCCAGGCACTGTGTAAGTGCTTTAAATATATTGTTATTTAATTCCTACAACAGTCCTGTTATATAAAGGAGAAAACCAAGATTTAGAACTAGTAACCTTTCTTTGGGTTACTCAGATGAATGGTGGAGCTGAAATTCAACCCCATTAGACTTGATGCTGAAGACTTCTTGCTAATAGGATATGGGTGAAACAACCCTTTATGTGTGGAAATGTGAACTTGATTTCATCTATAAAGTTGAATTTAAGATTCCTTCATATTTATTAATTCTCTCACAGTTTTACTGTTATAAACATTTATTAGAGTACTGTGATGGTATGGAATGTGTAACTGATTTTACCACCTAGGAGTTGACCATCTCTTACCAATTTTTTAAATTTCACCTAGTGAATTATGTAAGTGAACATTTGAGGTTTTGCGTATTATATATCCTCTTGATATTAAAGTACTTTGTAATAGAACCTAAGTATACTGAGATAAATTGAAATTGAATTAGAACACCCAAACTTTCTGATCGTCATAACCGGTGTAGATCAAGAATGTTAGAGGTCCAAAATATTTTCTTAACTCTGGATACTGACAGGTTGTTTTTTTTTTTTTTTTCTGAAGTAATTATTTAGAAAATCCTTGAGTTGATTTATTCATTCTTAATTTTGCTTCATTAATTGAAAATAACGTTTTCTCTCTGCTCTCAATAAATTATATTCTTAGATTTTTTAAAAGTCACTATTCTCTATTCTAATATTATTGTTAATACTTATGGCTAAAATGATTCATTGGTACAGCTGGGTAATCAGACAGCTGCCAAAAATAGCTTTCTTCTGCCAGCTCTAGGTTGGAAAACATAGAAGAAGATCCTGGTTGGCCTGGCTTGGGGCATATGGCATCCCTTGTGCAGTATCGGTGGAGCAATATAATGTGATTGGCCCAGCTATGATTATATACTTATCCCCGTGGGCAGTGGGTCTTCTGTGACCAAAAAACAAAAAGAAGGGTAACCACCATTACCCATTTATTAACTCTATATTAAGTGCCCATTTTTCCCAACATTTTGGAATATGGCCTCAGTAACCGTTAACATTTGGCTCACGGATTCCATTGGATAATCTGAGAATCACATTGCCAGGTCCTTACCATCTCTCCATTAACACTAGAGATTACATTACTCTCCCTCAGTTCACGTTTAAATCAATGTAGTTAAATTGTGCATGAATGTGTGTATCTATATATATCTGTAATAAAGAATGAATTAATTCAGTGATAAAGCCTTCCAAATAATTACATTTATTGTCTTATTTATCTTAATCATTATTTCTTTACCTTACATGAAGGCAGTTACTGTAACCATTTCACATATTCATTAAATTATAAAGTAAGCATCTTAGTGACTCATTCAGCTAATCACTATTCAACCCCACACCTGAAATCTGACTTTCTAATGCCTAAGAACACTATACATCTTCCCAAATGACATGCCTTGTTTTTTATAATATTTTAAGTTATATGGTAGCTATTTTATACGTATTGTAGTTGGTTGTACCTTTTTTCTTATTTTGCACACCTGACCAATGGGTAATCTGCTTCCTATTTTTACATTTTGAGGAATTTTTTTAACTCACTGACTCACTATAGTTATGAGCATATTTGTTTTGTATTTACTTGCTTAATGAGTAGATATCTGTTGAGTCGTTGCTGTATTGATATAGAAATTAACACAACATACTTTTATAAAACAATTTTGTATTGTATTATTGAAGACATTATATCTTCCCTACAGAGAGATAATTTTAGTGCAGACAGGGAGATCACTTGCTGGTAATATTTACAGGAGGGTCTTTTTTTTTCCTGTATAACCAAATCTTACTATCCTTATGTTTATATATATCTGTATTTATAATCATACATACATCTTAGATATAAATAATGTATTATTTACTATATGAGAAAGACTAAATAAAATGTTTAAATTAGAACTTTGAAAAATTGTGCTTCAATAGATTTTTTTTAGTAAGCATTTACCTTTTTTGTTGTTTTTTTATTTTTTAAGTATATTTTATTGATTATGTTGTTACAGTAGTCCCAATTTTTTCCCCTTTGCTCCCCTCTGCCCAGTACCCCCCTTCCCTCCAGCAATCCCACCCCCCCTTAGTTTATGTCCATGGGTCATGCATATAAATTCTTTGGCTTCACCCTTTCCTATATTATTCTTAACTTCCCCCCTGACTACTCTGTACCAACCAATTATGCTTCTTAGTCCCTGCACCATTTCCCCATTTCTCCCCCTTCCCCCTCCCAGCTGATAACCCTCCAAATGATCCCCATACCTACGATTCTGTTCCTATTCTGGTTTCCTTAGTTGGACTTTGTTTTTATTTTTTAGATTCAGTTGTTGATAGTTGTTAGTTTGTTGTCATTTTAGTGTCCATAGTTGTGATCTTCTTTTTCTTAAGTAAGTCCCTTTGACATTTCATATAATGATGGCTTGTTGATGATGAGCTCCTTTAGCTTCACCTTGTCTGGGAAGCACTTCATCTGCCCTTCCATTCCAAATGATAGCTTTGCTGGATAGAGTAATCCTGGTTGCAGGTTGCCTTTCATCACATTGAATACTTCTTGCCAGTCCCTTCCTGCCTGCAAAGTGTCTTCTGAGAAATCAGCTGATAGCCCTATAGGTACACCTCTGTAGGCAACTCTCCACCTCTCTCTTGCTGCCCCTAGGACTCTTGTCTTTATCTTTAACCTTTGGCACCTCAATCATGATACATCCTGGTGTGGTCCTCTCTGGGTCCAGCTCACCCGGGACCCTCCATGCTTCCTGGACCTGTATGTTCATCTCCTTCACAAAATTTGGGAAGTTTTCCTCATTTTTTTTCAATTCTTGCTTCCTCATGCTGCGGTGGTTGACTGTTTTTTTCTTTCTTATGTTCCCAATCATTGATTTGAACCTTGGTTTCCTTCCCTTCACCATTGGTTTTGTGTGGATTTTCCTTCATTTCACTGAGCATAGCCTTCACTTCTTCTCTTATGCATTTGCCATACTCAAGCATATCTCTCAGGCCTGTGACCATCTTTATCACCAGTGTTTTGAATTCTTCATCTGTTAGGTTGTCTATCTCCTCATCTGTTAGGTTGGCTATCTCCTTGTCACTTAATTCTCCCACTGGAATTTTGATCCGTTTCCCCTTTTGGGCCATACTTCCCTGTCTCCTCATTCTGACAGGCTCCTGTGTTTGTTTGCCTCCGCATCCCAGGTAGAGCTGTTGCTCCTGTTCTGTTGTAAGGGGCAGAACCTTTGGGATTCATCAGTACAGGGCCACCCATTTTACCACGTTCTGGCGCTGTATGTGGGGGAGGGGTCTGAGAAGGAACAATGCCACCAGCCCAGCACTCGCCCCCGCTCCGGGCACCTCTCCCACTTCCACACTGGACTGGTGCCCCTCTAGCTACTGCCCTGGCTGTTGTTCTCAGAGTGGGTGTGTCTGGGGACGTTCTAGGACCATGGGGGCCCTTTAAACAAGTGGACTCTGCTGAGGCTGGCAGTTCCTGGCTCCCCCCAACCCCCTCTGGTCTGCACAGTCAGAAGCAATGAGACTTGATTTTACCCGGTGCTGGGACCGTGAGCTGCGAGGTCCTGTGAGGAGCTGGGAATGCTCCCCAGGTGCCTGTCCTGACTTTTTAAAATGTGTGACTGTGCTTTCCACCATCGTACTGCTGCTCCGGCTGCTTCCATCATCACACCGCGTCCCTCAGCCCCGGCTCCGCCCCTCCTACCTGTCTGGATGAGTATTTCTTCTTTATATCTTTGTTTGCTGGAATTCCATATAGTTTGATTTTCTGGAACTTCTGGTTATTTCTAGTTTTGAGCTAGTTGTATTCCTTCTTAGTTCTGGAGGGAGATGCAGCGTGTCTGTCTACGCCTCCATCTTGGCCGGAACTCCCAAACATTTACTTTTTTAACAGAAATAATATAAGCTTTCTTTACAAAATTAAAAAGAAAACACCTAAGAGAAGAGAAGGAAACAGAAGTAGCCTGTAATCTCAAAGATAAATCACTGATAAGAATTTTTATGTTTTTCCGAAAATATTTGCAGATATATATCCATATATGTTTGTAAATGTATCCCACCTCCTTTCACGATATAGGTCGTGCTGTGCATTTGGATTTGAATATTCATGATAGACTTTTGAACATTTAGGTTGTTTCAGTTTTTGTTCTATTATAAACAATCTTGCAGTAATATTCTTATTGCTAATCTAGGAGGACATTTATAATCCCTTTGCATAAATTTCTAGAAATAAATTGTCTTGATTTGGGAGTAAATAGCTTATTTAGGACTATTTAAACATACAATGACAAATTGAAGATTACTAATGCAAGGGTAAGAAGATTACAATGATCTGGTTACTGAAGACTGATTCAAACCTCACAGTGGGATTTCAACTAGTTAAATCAGTTTATTTTTAATGAGATGTAAACGATTTTTAATCTTACTTAGCACTTTTTCTAAAACTTTTAGTATTTTCTCTATCCTCCCTACCCCCAACTTAGAAGTGTTGTTCTATGTAAATATTTTTTGAATACTCATTTCTTATTTTGATAAAAGTAGATAATTTGAAGACTACAGATTTTGTGAACCAAAATTTAAGGACTGTGCTTTTCAAAAACTACAAATATAGAGAAAGCAAGATAACATCTCTTATTCCTTTCAGGCTGATCAGTTGATGTTCGCTTTGCATTTTGTTCGAAGCATGCATCCTGAATATTTTCAAGAAAATGTAAGTGAAAGTAAAGGAGGAAATGTTAGAGCACAAAGTAATTTGGTAATGTGCAGATTCATGGTTAGATTAGAAATTACTTTAGGCTAGAAATTATATCAACCTATTAATTTTTTACTAAGTTAGAAATTTATTGTAAGATGCTGCTGTCTAGGTCTGCTCTCTGTGGGCAGGCCCAGTGTTCTGCGTGATGTTAAGGCAGACAGAATAATTAAGGAACACCACGCTACCTAGATTTTTCTGAACCCAAGTCCACTTACTCAGTACACCAGAAGAATCAGCCTTCTTATAGCTCTGGTCTAAGCAGTGGAACTGATAGATATAGAAAACAAAACAGTATACCTGTACTACATTATTTATTACTTTCACTAAGTTGCTCAGAATCAACCGGTGAAGCCAGAGGTTGGGCAGTTCTCAGAAGCTTCCTTGAGCCTGCAGGTTTATGTTAATCTTTTAATGTATAATTTATATTATTTGTCTATGACTTTATTTCTGGGCTGCCATATAACCCCCTCTCAAACGAAATGAACCTCCTTCAAGCTAGTGCTAACTAATCTATCTCTGGTGTGCTTCTAATATTAAAAATATATATATCAGTGATTTTTTCATTATGGCATTACAAAGTGAGAGCCCATTAGTTAGGGTAGAAGGGAAAAGTACATGGACAGTGCAACTTTGGCCTAGTAGTAACCTTTAACATTACATGACTAGATTTTAATGATATTCTGGGATTTCTTCATTTAAATCGTTAAAACAACACTGACCATGCCTGTTTTTGCTCTTTGTTTCTCTCTGCCTCTACATACTGTGCCTGACTTGTATAGCTTCTCCTGAATTTGTTAATTTCGATCTCTTTATTTCTACTAGTTAGTATGATGTAATCTCCTGTTAATGTTTTTCATTATAATTAGTAGGTTCCACACTTTGTAAGGCTTAATATTACATATTTTTCTTCATCGAGTATGAATAAATTATCATTGGGAAAGGAGAACACTTTCCTTGGACTTACACAGTATAATAATCATGCATATTTATTGGTGATTTCATAATGTTAGTAAGAATGAGTGGTCGGGATGGTGGAAGCAGGAAGTATGTTACTTTGGTAATGTTTCTATATTGCTCCCAAATTTTAATATATTTTTCCTTTATTTGCTGATCAGTATGTAAAATATATCATAGTGCTCATTATTATGTAGTTAAGGGAATCCAGGATAAAGACGTAGGTTTTCTTAAGGCACTAGATTTCATAACAGTTGATCAATTTTGATTCTGAGGATTTAAAAAAAGGAAAAATGACAGTCTTCTCTCTATCTGTTAGAAAATATAAGTTAGTAGAAGTATTTTTTTCCAACATACACAATTTTTAAACTTTTGGCACACCTTATTGCTCATTTATTATTGACAAAAGAGTCTATAATAGGACAAATAGGTGGTGACAAATGCTAATTGATATGAAATTTACATTTTTAATATTGAAACTCCCTTATATATATATTGTAGTTTTTTGTTTTAATAAAATTATTTTTAGATTTCATATTAAAGTTTCAGGTTGATAAATGAACTCACAATGCTAGTGTTACACTAGAAATGGGAAGCTATGGAAGGTGTTTTTCTTTTTTCCCATGTCCTTAGCTGCATTGTAAGCCATTTTATAGGGTTATTAAGAATATTTTGTTAACTGGTTAGTATTTTTATAGTTTTTGTATTCCTCATATTTTTGTTCAATAGGAATGGGACACATTTACCGGTGTAGTTGTTGGAGACATGTTGCGGAAAGCTGTAAGTAAAAAATAATAAAATTATTCTACTCTTAGGGAAAATAGTTCTGACTTAGACTTCATTAATATAATTGCTTCAGAGAAGATTTAAATTACTGTGGAAATTATACTTTAATTAGAGAACTATGTCCTTGTCTCTATTGCCCTTCTATAAAATGCACCACTCTCCTCCCCTCCCCTCTGCCATCACCACACTGTTGTCTACGTCCATGATTTCTTTCTCTGAAAAAATTTTCTATGTAATTGAAATTTAGAAGTTGCTTTATAAAACTTTTGAAAACTATATTCAAATTTAGCTTTTTGTCTAGTAATTTTCTGATTACACACATAATGGATAGTATTCTTCAAAGGAGCATACCTTAAATGTAATACAAAACCTAGCTTATGTCTGAAATGTAAGATATAATAAAAATAATATAATTTTATGGCAATTTCTTGTGTTTGAGTATTTACTGAAGTTTTACAGAAGATTAAGTACAGCGAAAATGAATGCAACTGTGGGCAAAAGTGGGGCCGTATACTAAATCTGACAAGCTCAGGGAGACCTAAGTGACAGGCCTTACAAAGTCAGAGACCTAAAGTAACCACGTAAGATGGTCTGAAATTAAAACTTCCAAACTACAAGCAAGTTGTGATGGTAGCCATGTCCTAGGCCGGTATCTTCCTTGACAAAAGTCAATCTTGACCTTAACTAATCCTGTCCTGTTGTCTTTTCACATCTAAAATAACGTACCTTTGAGATGTCAGAGCAATCCCCCTTTTTTCCAAACCCCTCAGGGCACAATCTTCCACTAGAGCAGGAGAGAGACCACGCAACCCCTCTTTATGTTCTGTAAATGTTAATTGTTAGCCATCCTGTACACACCCATGTAAAACGAGTATGTGTCTCTCCATTTTCCAATCTCAGAGATGTCTCCCCTTAGCTTTCTTCTACTTCTTTAAGCTACCACCAGTGAGTTTCATGTAATCCTCTTTATGCTTCCTCCTCCATTGGTTTTAATGTATAAAATAAACTGCAAAACTGCCATTCTCTGGAACTTTTATCTCAATCTGTTGAGATTTTGCTTCCAGGCAATTATCATCAGTTTGGCTCAAATGAACTTATTAAAATTTTCTTCAGGTTTGGCTCTCTTTTACATGGACACATTTGTCTAAATCGTTATCTATACTTATGTTATATAGAATTTTACAACACTGACTTGTGTAATATCTACAATATAAAGAAATAATGCATAGAATGAACTCTTTAAAAGAATTGTGTTTATAAAAGTAGCTAGTCGGTTGTTGAAATTTTTTGTCTTAATTTTGCCTAATATATCAAGGAAAATAATTGCTCTTATTAAAGGACTCTCAACAAAGAATACGTGATCATCTTCCATCTTGGATAGATCAGGAAAGAAGCTGGGCAGTGGCAACATTAAAGGTATTTCTTTTTCAGTATGAGGGATATTTAATTTTTTTTTTGTATTTGAGTTATTTATGTTTATATTTTTATTTGCTACTTATTCATATTCAGTATTGATATTTCTGTGAGTGTGGCTTAAAGTCTGGGTAAAAGAATATCAAAGAATTATTCTGATTAATCCTTTTATTTATTATTAATTACATTTTTAAATTCAACATATATATCATGAGTATTTACATTGCACAAAGTTCTGTGCTGTGCACCCATAGAGAATATAAAGATAAGTAGATGAAAGATCCTCTAGTATGCTCGGTGAAAACTTGTATGTACAATAATTCAGGATTGGAAGTGAAATGCAGTATAATACTTATGTTTGAAAATAGTTTCTCAAATTCACATTTTTTTACTTCTAGTCATCTTTTAAATATCTCTCATCCTTAGTCCTTCTCCAGACTTGCAATCACCCTAAGTTTTTTTTGACTGTCATTATTCTACTGGATTTAGCAAGTAGACTGCTTCTAATCTCAGACCTCTCCATTTTAATCCTATCCTTTATGTTTCAAAGTTTAGTTATGGTATGGTTAGTGTCCTATTTAAAACCTTTTCATGGTTTCTTATTACTCAGAAGGTGAAGTCCATAGTTTTTTGTTTTTTTTTTTTTTTTTTGGATAACATATCATTCATTATCTATTCCTTACCTGCCTCTTCAGTTTTACTTCCAGTCCATACTCTCGATGTTTCTTGTATTTGCTGTTTCCATCATTCTGTCTACCTGGAATGCCCTCTGACTGTTTTTACTGTCAAATATCTATTTTTCAGGACTTACCCGAAGCATTGACTCCTATGTGGCTTCTGCCTGATTTCTCCATTCTATCTTTTCTATAGGCATATATCTTGGACATTCTTACATCACAACAGCTACCATACTGATACAAAATGACTTGTCAGTCTTCCTTTTTTTCTATGATCTTTGCCTTATTAAACTTTTATTTCTTAACATATAGTGCAAAACCTGACTCATTCTTTCTTTTGTTTAAAAACCTGACTCATTCATTCCTTTGTTTATTCAGTGAGTTAAATTTTGTTAAATTGAGCATGGTTAAATTTTGTTAAATACTTTTTGGTTAAATGACTTAAGATTATGAGTAGACAAACTAATGACATATGTCTTAAGATAAATTTTGCATTGTTCATATATTCCATAGGGTTAAAAGATTTATTAAATATTTATAATATTCTGTTTGAGGATGGAGGATACAGATAGGTAAAAGTCTTAGTTCCTGCTTTCTAGGAGTGTATCACCTAGTGTAGGAAATGTTTTTTTAAATGATTATAATAGAATGCAAACAGTGAAAATTTGAAGGGATTTCTGGAATATTGAGCTAGCTCACGTACTCCTAATGGCAAAATTAATGATAACCAACATCGTACAGATAATTATTGTTTGAACAACTGATCTAGTGAGAGGTTACAGTTTAAATAAAGGTTACAAGTTAAAAAGTGCAATACATATAGGAAAGGCAGCTTTATACTCAGAAAAGATATATACTATACATTACTGTTGTATTATGTTTTCAGTTTACAAAACATCTTCAAATGAATTATCTCATTTAATTATCACAAAATTTCTAAGAGATAGGTGTTATTAATTATTTATAGATGAGAAAGGAGAGTTAGCATTAGTGAGTTGTTAAATGAATGAATCTAAGGTTTCCTTTAAATTTCATACATATTGTTGAGGACCTATTATATGTTAAGCAACATGTTAAATAGTTTAGATGCATTGCTTTATTATACTATCACAATAACCTAATGATGAGGTCATAATTCTGCCTGTTTTAGGAAAGAGGAAACTGAGCTATAGAGAGGTTAAATAACTGACCCAAGATCAAATAGCTGGGAAGTGTTGAAGCTGTGATTTCAAGTCAGGCATTTTGACACCAAACCCCATGCCTTTAATATGTAGGTTTTCCAGATACAGTGTTTTCTTTACCTCTCTCCTCCCCTTCCTTCCCTTTCCGTCTCTTTCTTCCTCGCCCTTCCCCGCCACACCAGTGTTATTTGGGTGGTGAGGATGGGAGCATGAGGAAGAGAAAGCAGGTCAGAAGCCTTAACTCCCAACAATAATGTGTTCTTTACTTAGGCCCAAGTGTTGCTTTTGTAGAGAATAAAAGACAAATACACTTCTCTCAAAATCTATATGTGTTGCCCTGACTGGTGTGGCTCGGTTGGAGTGTCGTCCCATAACCAGGAGGTTGTGGGTTCAGTTACAGCTCAGGGCACATAACTAGGTTGCATGTTGGATCTTCGGTCCAGGTACATACAATCCCTGGTGGTAATCAATCGATGTTTCTCTCCCTTCCTCTCTCTCTAAAACAAAATGAAAAAAATGTTGTCAGGTAAGGATGAAAACTATAATGTGATTCCATTCTTACTTTCCTTCTCCTGATTTTCTTCACAACTACAATATATAATAGTACAGTAGCACATAGCAAAAACAATAAGAATAGCTAGCATTTATTGGTGACTATGTTCAAAGCATTATGCAGAATTTGAAAATGAATTCTCTCACTAAATATAGTCAATAACATTGTGAGGTAGTTGCAGTTATTGTCTTCATTTAACAGATGAGGAAACTAAGGCACAGAGTGATATGGTCACTTGCTTATGGTCATTTAGAAAATAGATTCATGATTCAAAACTGGGGTTTTTGCTGCAGAGTCTGAGCTTCTTACCACTATTTTTACTGCCTTTGCTTAATAAATATTTGTTGAACAAAGTAGGTAGATTCTGCATATCATTAATTGTTTTCTTTATCATTTATTTGGTATCTACTGCCGTTCAGTATAGTGCTGGTGGAATGACAAATATATATATATATACACGCACACACACACACACACACACACACACACACACATATATATATATATATATATATATAGTGATATAAATAGACTCTGCATTGAATAAACTTACAATGTACAGAATATAACAAATAACTAGCCTATGATGTGATTGACGCCATACTAGGGCTATACCATGGTGACCTGATCCAGTGTCTAACATGCAGCCAGAGAGCTCCCTAACTGCTTGTAGCCTGTCTCAAATTTCTAGCCATATACATAATGATTACCTATGTAGTGCACATAAATTAGTGGCAGTGGGACCTTATACATTAATTGCCAAATAAAGTTAATAGACAAGTATCAAATGCTGTCCTAATAAGCTTAGATAATTTATTGAAAATAATTAAATTGAAATGTACTTTGTTAATTTTCTACTGTATAAGTGTAATTTTGTTATGTTGTTTAATGATATTTAGGCAGTATAATAGGTTATTTAAAAATGAGTATGGATACTTGGATAAAGCATTCTTAAATACTTCATTTATGTTTATATTACATGGAGTTTTAATACTGTATACTCGTATATAGGTCTTCCACATTCACATTTTCAAAAAATTCTCCATTTATATACATTTACATTTCTGATCTTGGAGATCATTGTTGAGAAAGCTTGGAAGAGAGAATACTGTTTGAGGTAGAGAAAATGATTATGTTTAGGAAAACATCTGAGAGATAGTATTGTTTAAAGTGAATATTGAACGCTTAGTAGAAATTTAGAACACTAAGGCAAAGGAAGCAACATGTTCACAAATAAGGGCAGGAATGAATATGATTTAGAAAAACTTGCTTTGTTAAGGGTTTTATATTGATATGAAATTTGACATTTTTACAATCTGTGATCCTCAATTGTGGCAATGTTGAAACTTGGCACTTGTATATGTCAAGTTCATCACAATTAAAAACATTTGCACTTCTTTAAAAAAAGTTAAATTTTTTTCAGTTGTTTTTAATAGAAACATTCTTTTCTCCACAAGGTGGAGATAGATAGGTACAACCATTTTTACTAGAGAAGATTTTGTTAACTTACAAGTATTGATTTAGTGCAGTTTTAGAAACTTTTTCTGTAATTTAATTGTGGATTGAATAAATCTGCCATACTATTTCTGACCTATAAATGATTTGATAAACCAACATAAAGTAGAAAAGTAATAAACACCTATCAATAATTGGTTTCCATTTCCTTTTTTAGTAATACATATATATATTTACTTATGTTGACTTGTAGCTCACTATATATGGTTATTTTTATTTTTAAGATTGCTCTCCCCAGTCTTTATCAGACCCTCTGCTTTGAAGATGTAGCTTTGTGGCATACTTATTATCATCACTCCATGTGTGAGCAAGAGTTTCCATCTATTCTTGCAAAGAAAGTTTCCTTATTTCAGCAGGTAAGTTATCTAAATGCATAAAAGTATTTAATGTTACTCTTATGGTTCAGAAGCCATTTAAATGAAAGCTCTGCCTTTGGGTGTCACATAACCGTAATGTGGCTTATGTGGGGAAGGGCTTTCTGCCTTTGCCATCTTACCAGGACAGTGAAATCACTGGCAAAATTTCTGGGTAGGGTGTTGCCCACTATAGCTTTTCTTATTCACTTTCTCTGACCCAAGGGTGATTTTGCAACAGAGGCAGTGTCTTTACAGAAAGAAATTAAGGTTCTTCACTCATTTTGCAGGGTTCTGTCTAAGGAATATATCTCATGGTGGGGAACAGGGGAATTTTTTTCAATTTATGTCAGAATAAAATGATGAAACCTACTGATGGAAAAAGGTTTAGAGTTGGAAAGTTCTGTAGGATCTGATGCTCTAGAAGTGACCCTTTCATTTCCTGTAAGTGGTTCTGTTCCCTTCATTTATTATTGGTGAATTCCGTTTTACCAAGTATGTTTAAAACACAAAAAGAAAAAAGAGAAAAACTTCATTTGAAAACGTATATATGGTTCAACATAAAAATAGTGATTTGAACATTTTAGACAAGATTTTTGGGCCTCTGTTCTGCCGTCACCAGAACTACCTGACCCGCATACCCCATTTCCCCCTGGCATTTGGTCCTTTGTTACTAGATCCTGAAAAAAGTAGTTGTCCCTATGACCATTACTTGCTGATGTTTACCTTTGATGATAGGTTTGAAGAAATAAATGGATTTTAGTGAATTTTACCTATAAAGATGTATCTTTGTATATACCTATTGTGACAGTTTGAGGCATAGTTAATATTGTGTAGCAGTGAAAAGTATTCACACATTTTAGTAAACATTTGTTTAATTAATTAACGTTAACTGTTGTTTAGTTAACAAAAACTGTTGTGAGAACTTTATTTTTTTTTAAATATCCTAAACTTTATTTTAAGGTTCTTGTGGTACAGGCACTCAGACCAGACAGACTGCAAAGTGCCATGGCTCTCTTCGCATGTAAAACTCTGGGTAAGTGCAATACTTTTCTAGAACTAGACCATTGACCTTAATTTGTTTCTAATCTACTTGTTATTTGATGCTACCTTAGTTTAGAAGAGTAGCGGTATTTTTTCTTCATTCTATTTACAGTTTTCACATGGTTTAAAAAAAAAAAAAGATTTTTGTGTTGGATATGACCCTATATTTTAAAAAGATTTTATTTGCTTTTGTGGGGGCAGGGAGAAAGAGGAGAGAAAACTGATCAGTTGCCTCTCATATACACCCCTACCAGAACCTTAACCTGCGACCTCGGCATGCGCACTGACTGGGAATCAAACCTGTGACCTTTTGCTTTACAGGATGATGCCCAACCAATGGAGCCATACTGGTCAAGGCAGGATGTGACCCTATTTAATGTATTAAGTTTGTTGCATAATTGACTTCCTGTATTTAGTTAAGGTGTTTGAAGTTTAAAAATATTTTTCTTATGAAATCACTTTAGATATTTAGACATTTGTCCAAGATTAGGATTTCAAAGCAGGGAATCAAGTGTTTGATTTAGAACATTAAAGCCAAACAAACACATACCATTGTCTTAGGAAAAGAAACCTTCAAAATGAGTTATTTTTGCTGTGTATAAAACAAAAAAATGAATATTTGTATGTCTTTAAGATTATAAATAAACTGCAGTAATGCACATTTTGTCTTTCAAATAGGCTTACCTGAAGAATTAAAAGTGATTAATCACTTGGAAATAATAATGTATACCATGTTTCTGTTTGTATAAGAAATTTTGGAAAAACTATGTTAAGGAAAGATTATGAAAAATATTTTAGTTGAAGCATAGAGTCATCTAAGAATAATGGATTTTGATTATTCTAAACTGCAGTAGGTTTTAGATATATGTTGGAAATGAAAGTGGCATAATTAAAATAGTGTGCTGACAATTTTTCTAGAAATCCTTCGTTTCTATTTTATTTTCCATATATGTGTATATGAAATTATATAGAGAAACTTTTTATTAATTGTAACTTACATATATTCCAGGCAATCCTAACACCATTTAATGTATTTTTCTCTAAATTAGATTTTCTCATATAAATAAGTTAGCACAGAGTTTTATGAAATTGAAAAGATATACTGAGCCTTCTAGGTTTATCACTGGAAAACCTTGCAGTATTGAATAATCAATTTTTGTTCATTTATAAAGTTGTTGTATTTGGTTATATCAGGGTATTATTTTGAGAAATTATCTCTTTAGATGGTCAGATTTACTCCAGTGAACACACACCCTCATTTAAACTTGAATGTTCGTAATGATAATAATTACAGCTAAAACTTAGAGTTCTTACTATATGCCAGGTACTAGTCTAAGAGCTAGACATGTATCAGCTCTTTTAATCCTCACAGCAATCCAAGGAGGGGCTCTTTCTATACCCATTTAAAGGTGAGGACACAAGATCACACAGCTAATAAATGATAGAATTCAAACCCAGCTCCAAAGCCTTTGTTCTTATTAAATACTGAAGGAGTCTAATTTATTTTCAGTTTAGAGGGATATTGTTGGTGGGTATTAATATAAAAGTCTTGTTAAACCTTAAGTAAAATTATTCCTTATACATATCCAACCCTACTTTAACCTGCTGTATTAGTGTCCTGGAATTTTTCTAAGTTCCACGTACTGGGTGACTTCAAGCAACTGAAATTTATTGTCTTATTGTCTTACAGTTCTGGAGACTAGAAGGCCAAAAGTAAGCTATTTTCAAAGCCATGTACCTTCTAAAACTTGTAGGAGAATTCTTTCTTGCCTCTATTTAGATTCTAAGGTTTGCTGGCAATCTTTGGTCTTCCTTGGCTTGCATATGCATAACTCAAATCTTTGCCTTTGTAGTCACATGACATTTTCTCTGTGTGTCTCCATTTTCACATAGCTGTTTTCTTATAAGGTCACCAGTCATATTAGATTAGGGGCCTACCCTACTCCAGCATAGCATCATCTGAAGTCAGCTAATTATATCTGTAATGACCCTATTTCCAAGTAAGGTCGCATTCTGAGGTATTGGGTTTAGGACTTCAACATTTCTTTTTATGGGAAACACAGTTCAACCTATAAGATCTACCAATCCATCTTTTCACATAATGGCAGTCTTCTGCTTTACCTTCCATCAGAACTAGCATGTGCACGTGCACACACACAAATATTTTGAGGCTCCCTTTAGACCGGTCACTTGGTGGTTGCTAATGGGTATATGGAAGTGCATCTGCATACTCTGTGCTTTTCTTCCCTTCAGCATGGAGAAGAATTGTCCCTGTTTTTTCATTTCTGATAGAATGTTTTCCCACCAGCTAGTCTTTACTCATGTTGAGCAGAGCATTTTTCCATTTAATTCTTAGTTGCAGGTGACAGATATCTATCTTAACCTCACTCAGATGAAAAAAGGGAAAAAGCATAACCAGTACTCAGAAAGGAAGAGGTAGGGCTGACCTCTGGGCTAGCTGGTTTCATGGACTCAAACAACATCAGGAGCTTGCTTTCTTTGCCTCACCCTTGCAGGTTCTCTGTCTGTTTCTGTCCATACCCTTTTGTTTCTGCCTTATTCGTTGTGTCTATTTCTTTCTGTCTCTCATGTTTCTTCTACAGTTTTAATCCCTGCCTTTGTGTTGACCATAGCCTCAGGGTTTCTGTATATTCTGGGGGACAAGGCTGCCGATTGCATGGGATATAATTTAAAGCTTGTGATTAAAGGGAACTTTTCCTTCCAACTTCATCATCAAAAATTCTAGGGTAGGTACCTCTGCCACTAATACTACCAGAAATATTAGGAATAGCAGTTTCCCCGAAAGAAGTCATGGTGGGGGCTGTTACCAGAAATGGGAGAACTGCTGTTACAAAGCAATAGATATCCATTAAATTCAGCTTACGTATAATCTGTTTTAACTAATTTTCATATTTAAGTAGTTGGATAGTTAAACCTTTAATTTATAAAGTGTGTCCTGAGAGTCTGATTACTTTAAGAGCTACAGAATATCTAACATTTGAATCTGAAGAATAAAGTAGTTGAAGAAAGATATTAGTGTTCATGTTAAAAATGCTAATAAGCATACTTTATTTATCTTGTAAATGAATAATGTCATATGTTGCCAAATATAAACACATACTAATAACTGGATACTAGTAGGTGTATAATACATATGAAAATCAATTATTTCTATATTTACCACTTAAGTTAGCTGACTGAAGTAGCCTTTTACTAGCATTTTTGAGGAAACAAAAATGATGATAGAAATTCTTTATTTCTCACTAACAAATCTGCCTACGACCTGCTTTATTCCTCATACTCATTCTGCTTTCCCATCTGTTACTGTGAATGAATGTCCTTGTTCCAGTGAAAGGCCAACCCATTTGCTGTGTTTTTCTTTTTTCTTTTTCTTATTATATTCCTGCCATTATCCCCTTCTGCATTATAAGTTTCAACTCCTTTACTGGATCACAACATACAAACATATTTTAATATCATCTATTTTAAAAATGCCTCCCATGACCCTGTTCCCTTCTGTAACTATCATGCTAGTTTTTTACTTCCTTCTGCAGAAAAACATGTTGGAAATGTATCCATAATCAGAGAATACAGTAACCCATTTACCCAGCTTCTAGTCTGTCTTGATTATTATATTTCTTCTTTCATACCTCAACAGTTATTAGGGTTCCTTTTCACTTTCCTTTACTGTCTGCTTCTCTGCATGTCTTTTAAGTCCTGGAGTAGTCTCTCACTGACGGCTTACGCTGTTTTCCCTTCTTTCACTGTTATACATCTTTCTCTCTAGGTTACCTCACCTAGAGGTAAATGGTCATCAGTAAATCACTGACTTTTTAAAATGTTGTTTCTAGCCCTGACATCTTCCTAGAATTCTGTAGACTCAGGTATCTAAGTGTTTATTTGATGTTTTCATATGAATGTCCCGTAACAAATTTAACATGTCCGGCACAGATCTCGTGATTTTCTGCTGGCATCCACTCAGGTGCTCAAACCAAAAACCTAAGGGTGACCCTTTCTCTCTTTCCTTACTTTTTAATTTAAAAAAAATTTTTTATTAACTATAGAGAGAGAAGAAGGAAAGGGATGAGGGCAGAGAAAGAAAGAGAAATATCAGTTTGTTGTTCCACTTTTTAATGCATTCATTGGTTCCTCCTTGTATGTGCTCTGACCAGGGATCGAACTCACAACCTTGCTGTGTGGGGCCAACGCTCTAACCAACCAAGTCACCTGGTCCGGGCTCTCTTTCTTTACTTTATACACACAAATCTACCAGCAAGTTCTTTTAATTCCAGCTCTAAAATTTACTCTGAATTCATTTACTTTTTGTCATTATCGTAACCCTAATTCAAACAACCATTATCTGTCACTTCAATTACTCCATAGCTTTGGCTCTGTCTTCAGAATAAATCCAGAATCCCATCACTTCTTACACCTTCGCTACCATCCCTCTAACACTTGCTTCAAGCCATTGCCATATGAGCAAGATTATGGCCATCCAGGCCTCTTTTCTTCCCCACTTCCAATTTATTATCAACACAGCAGCCAGAGTGCATATGTTAGGTCACATCACTCTGTTCAGACTCTTCTGATGCTGTCTCATCTTTTTAATTCCTTACTGTCTTACAGGGTCTTGCATCTTAGGGTTTTTTGCTTCCTCTCAGTTGTAATCTCTTACTACTCTCTTTTGCTCATTCTTTTCCAACCACAGTCGCCTTTTTGCTGTTCTTCTAGTGCTTTGGGAATGGTTCTGCCAGCTCAAGATCTTAGCGTTTGTTAGAGCTCTATGCCCAGTTGCCTTTCTAACTTCTCTATTCAAATGTCATTTTTTTTTAGTGAAGATTTTGCTGAACACACCGCATAAAAATAACATACTCTTTCCTCAGCTCTTTATATTCTCCTGTACCCTGTTTATTTTCTCTGTGACAGTTATCACTATCTGACATATCATTACTAATTTGTTTATTAATTGTTTGTCCCCCAAGTAGAACATAAGCCACATGAGGGAACAGATTTTGTTTTGTTCACAGTTATGCCCCAGTGCTTTAAACAGCTTCTGGGAAGAACATAGAGGCACTATAAATGTTTGTTAAATCAATGACTACCTTCCTAATTTGTCTCCCTACTTCATTTCTTCCTTCCTCCCCAATCTGTTCTCTAGAAAGCTGTGTAATTTTTTAAAAACTTAAACCAAATCATCCTTATTTTTTGCATAAAACCTCCAAAATCTTCTCAAAACACTTAGAATAAAATCCAGCTTTCTTATATAACCTTAAAAGGCCCTACAAGTCGAGCCCTTGCTTGCTTCTCTGACCTCATTCTGTACCCCCCTTGCTTGCCCCTGTGCGTTCGTGGGCAAAACAGCCTTTAGACCTTTGCACTGTTTGCTCTGTTTTTCACCTTTTTTTTTTTTTTTCACGAATGGCTCTACTGTATAACCAGATGTTAATTTAAAACATTGCATTTTCAGAGAGGTCTTTCTGAGCCATCTAACCAGTAACCATGTATCTACCTGTTTTAATTCTCTGCATAGGAACACTACCTGATGTATTTCTGGTGTTTCTATATATTTATTGTCTCCTTATGTAACTAGATGCAAGTTTAAGTAAAACAAGGCAATTTTTATAGAGTTTTTAAAGAGTCTGTTTTATCAACCATTTAGTCTTTGAATATATGCTTCTCGTTGCACATGATTTATTTTATTGACTTCGTAGTTTGAACCTCTACTAACTCTTTGGAATAATTCTGTTATGGTACTATGTAGTTTTCAGGTTAAATGACATTTATGCTTAAGTAAAAACCTTATGATAGTCACATATTCAAATGCATTGAAAATTTCACATATTTCTAAGATCATATTCTACCATTTCTAAGCAAATGTTATATATATTGATGTATGGCTGGATGACTTTATTTGGTCAAATAGTTTTATTAATACAGTTTCATATAAAATGGGGGGTTTTACTATATAAAGACGATTTAAAATTTAAAATTGCTGGAGAATGACTAGCATTATCTCTTTTTCGTCAAATTACAGAGATTTGATTTCAAATTAGTTTCTTGAACATCATTCATATGGAAAGGTTTTATTAAGTTTTAGCAGTCCTTCCTACCTATAAATTTTAAAATAGTTACTTAAAATGTGTTAATGAAAGCAGTTTTTATTTGCAGATCGAAGTTAGTAGAAGAATCCTCAAAACTTATAGGCCTGCCCCTCTAATATACTCCTACAAATCAAGCCTTATGTACTAGCAAAATCTGCTATATTACTTTTTGAAAATACTTACCAGATGAAAATATTCTGACTTTTATAATTCTGATATATATGACCTTTTAAATTAACTACTCTGAGCAAGATATTATGCTTGTGTACTGAGCTGTTACAAGACATGTTCATGTAAGGCGCTGCAGCTCCTACAGGATCAGTAACTTCTTAAAAGTTCTCCACCAAAAAAGCCTTTTTGAGCCTTGCAATTTCCTAGTTTTGCAATCTTCTAGTTCTATTCCTGCTAGCAACCCATCCCAATCCCATGCGCCTTGATTCCATAGCTGCTCCATCTGTCTTGTGAGGTCTGCATATAGGAGGAAAGAAAGGACCTAAGGAAATGTGCATTCATTTTCTGTTGCATATGTAATAAGTTGTCATAAATTAGCTTAAAACAGTATCCATATCTCACAGTCCTCTGCGTAAGTCAGAAGTCTGGTGGGCTCACCTGGTTTCTTTGCTTCAACTCCTTCAAGCTGTTGGCCATCTGGGAAGGCTCTGGGAAGAATCCATTTCCAAACTCAATTCATGTTTCTCACAGAATTCAGCAACATGTGCTTGTAGGATTGAGGTCCCCATTTCCATTTCTGTTGTTTGGAGCCCTCAGCTTTCACAGGCCAGTTGCATTCTTTTTTCTGTCAGCCTCTTCCACCATCCTTAAAGCCAGCAGTGGCAGATTGAGTTCTTCACAAGCTTCACATCTCTCCGATCTCTTCCTCTACGCCATCTTCCCTGCTTCCCTCTTCTACTTCTTCACTTTGACTTTAGCTGGAGAAAATTTTCTGCATTTAACGACTCAAGTGATTACATTGGCCCACTTGGGTAATTTAGGATAATCATATTTTAAGTTTATAACCTTAGCTACATCTACAGTGTGCCTTCACAGCAGTACCTAGATTAGTGTTTGACTTAACAATCAAGATATAGGAATCTTGAGAGGAATATCTTTAGAATTCTGCATACCACAAAATGTTTGACTTTCTGTTTTTTTATTCCCAGGCTTGAGTATTATTTATTGTTCCATTTTAACTCTTTTAAACTTTTTGTTTATTTGTGTATTTATTTTTTTATTTAATCTGAATTGTATTTTTTCCATTACCGTTTAGTCCCCTTATACCCTTCCCTCAGCAATCATCACACTGTTGGCCATGTCCATGAGTCCTTTTTCCTGTACTTCAATCCCTCCTCCCCCTAACCTCCCCACCCTTCCCCACATTAGCTGTCATCTGCTCTCCATCTATGAGTCTCTGTTTTGTTTGTTATTTGAGTTTGTTCATTATATTCCACATATGAGTGAAACATGGTGTTTGTCTTTCTCTGACTGGCTTATTTGGCTTCTTTCACTTAGCATAATGTTCTCCAGGTCCATCTATACATTGCAAATAGTAAAATTTTCTTCTTTTTTATGGACACATAGTATACCATCGTGTAAATGTCCTATAGTTGTTTTACCCACTCTTCTACCAATAGACAATTGGGCTGCTTCATATCTTGGTGATTGTAAATACTGTAATGCTTCAGTGAGCTTAGGGGTGCTTATGTTCTTCCAAACTAGTGTTTTGGGTTCCTTCAGATATATTCCCAGAAGTGGGATTGCTGGGTTAAAAAGGCAGTTCCATTTTTAATTTTTTGAGGTATCTACATACTGCTTTCCACAGCGTCTGCACCAATCTTCATTCCCACCAACAGTGCAAAAGGATTCCCCTTTCTCTACATCCTCGCCAGCACTTGTCGTTTGTTGATTTGTTGATGATGGCCATTCTGACAGGTGTG
Organism: Furipterus horrens; assembly: GCF_987537825.1. Classification (NCBI taxonomy): domain Eukaryota; kingdom Metazoa; phylum Chordata; class Mammalia; order Chiroptera; family Furipteridae; genus Furipterus; species Furipterus horrens. The sequence goes on along the minus strand of NW_028327172.1, from coordinate 77,594,724 downwards.
AGATGATATCTCATTGTGGTTTTAATTTGCATTTCTCTGATATTAATGATGATGAGCATATTTTCATATGTCTATGGGCCCTATGTATGTCCTCTTTGGAGAAGTGTCTATTCAGGTCCTTTGCCCATTTTTTAATTGGGTTGTTTGGTTTTTCTTGATATCAAGTTTTTTAAGTTCTTTATAAATTTTGGATATTAACCCCTTATCAGATGTATCAGCTAATGTGTTCTCCCATTCTGTGGGTTGTCTTTTTATTTTGTTGATGATTTCCTTTATTGTGCAAAAGCTTTTTAGTTGGATGTAGTCCCATTTGTTTATTTTTTCTTTTGTTTCCCTAACCTGGGGAGATATATCAGGTAAAATATTGCTATGAGCAATGTCTGAGATTTTGCTGCCTTTGTTTTCTTCTAGGAATTTAATGGTTTCTGGTCTAACTTTTAAGTCTTTGATCCATTTTGAATTTATTCTTGTGTGTGGTATAAGAAAATGGTCTAGTTTTATTGTTCTGCATGTATCTGTCTAATTTTCTCAACACCATTTTTTGAATAAACTATCTTTAGCCCATTGTATGTGCTTGCTTCCTCTGTCGAATATTAATTGGCTATAAATGTGTGGGTTTATTTCTGGGCTCTCTATTCACTTCCATGATCTATGTGTCTGTTTTTATGCTAGTACTATGTTGTTTTGATTACTATGACCTGATGATAGAGCTTGATATTAGGTAGTGTGATTCCTTCAATTTTCTTCTTTCTCAGGATCACTGTTGATATTGGGGCCTTTTGTGGTTTTATATAAATTTTTGAAATAGTTGTTCTAGTTCTGTGATATGTCATTGGAATCTTGATAGGAATTGCATAGAATCTATAGATTGCATTTAATGATGTTAATTCTTCCCATCCATGAACAAAGTATGTGCTTCCACTTATTTGTATCTTTTTTAATTTTTTTTTCAGTGTCTTATAAGTTTCCAAGTACAGTTTTTTTACATACTTGGTAGGATTTATTCCTAAGTATTTTATTCTTTTTGAAACAATTGCAAATGAGATAGTTTTCTTAATTTCCCTTTTTGTTAGTTCGTTACTGACATATACAAATGCAACTAATACCTGGATTTTAATTTTGTATCCTGCTACTTTGCTGAATTCAGTTAGCCATTCTAATAGTTTCTTGGTGAAATCTTTGGGGTCCTCTGTACCGTATCATGTCTTCCACAATTAAAGCAATTTTACTTCATCCTTTCCAATTTGGATGCCTTTTTTTTTCTTCTTGTCTGATAGCTGTGGCTAGAAATTCCTGTACTATGTTGAATAAGAGAGGTGAAGGTGGACATCCCTGTCTTGTTCCTGATCTGAAGGGGAACACTTGCAGTTTTTTGCCTGTTGAGTGTGATGCTGGCAGTGGGTTTGTCATATATGGCCTTTTTAATGTTTGGGTATGTTCCCTCTATTGCCACTTGGCTGAGAGTTTTTATACTAAATGGGTGTTGCTAAATATCAAATGCTTTTTGTGCATCTGTCGATATGGTTATGTGGTTTTTATCCTTCATTTGGTTTATGTGACTCACATTTATTGATTTGTAAATGTTGTAACAACCTTGCATTCAAGAGTAAATCTCACTTGATCATGGCGTATGATCTTTTTGATGTATTGCTATATTCAGTTTGAGGATTTTAGCATCTATGTTCATCAGGGATGTTGGTCTATAATTTTCTTTCTTTGTAGTGTCTTAATTTGGTCTTGCAATTATGATGGTGCTGGCCTTATAAATGAGATTGAGGGCCTTCATTTTGAATTTTATGAAAGCGTTTGAGAAGGAGAGGTGTTAGTTCTTCTTGGAATGATTGGTAAAATTCACCTGTGAAATCATCCTGTCAGGGCTTTTGATTTTGGGGAGTTTTTTAAATTACTGCTTCAATTGCACAGTGTGTAAACTGTTTATTCAGGTTCTCTGATTCTTCCTGATTGAGTTTTGGGAGAAAACATGTTTCTAGGAATTTATCTGTTTTGTACAGGTTACCCGTTTTGTTGGCATGTGTTCGTTCATAATATTTTCTTAACAATCCTTTGAATTTCTTTGCTGTCAGTTGATATTTCCCCCTTTTTCATTTTTTATTTTATTTACTTGGGTCCTGTCTCTTTTTTTCTTGATGAATCTGGTTAAAAGTCAGTCAATCTTGTTTATCTTTTCAAAGAACTCCCTCTTGGATTTATTGATCTATTGTTTCATTTTTTTTTAGACTCTCTTTCATTTATTTCTGCTCTGACCTTTATTATTTCCTTCCTTCTACTCACTTTGGGCTTTGCTTTTGTTTTCAGGTTCTTTTAAGTGTAAACTTAGATTATTTGAGTGTTTTCTTGTTTTTTTGAGAAAGGTCTGTAATGGTATACATATCCCTTGTAGGATTAGTTTCCCAGTGTCACAGATTTTGGATTGTTGTGTCCTCATTTTCACTTGTTTCAGTGTATCTTTGATTTCTTCCTTGATCTAGTTGTTGACTCATTCATTGTTTAATAACATGTTAGTGTTCATGTCTTTTTTTATTTTTCAGTGTTATTCTTATAATTGATTTCTAGTTTCATTGCATTGTGGTCAAAGAAGTAGCTTGATACGATTTCAATATTCTTAAATTTATTGAGACTTGTTTTGTTTCCTAATGTGGTCTATCCTAGAAAACTTTCCATGTGCACTTGAGAAGTATGTTTATTCTGCTGCTTTGGGGTGAAATTCTCTGAAAATATCAATTAAATTCATTTGATCCAGTGTGTCATTTAAGGCCGCTGTCTCCTTGTTGATTTTCTGTCTGGAAGATCTATCTATTGAAGTCAATGGTGTGTTAAAGTTCTTGACTATCACTGTTTCTGTTGACCTCTCATTTTATGTCCATCAAGATTTGCTTCACATATTTAGCTGCTCCTGTGTTGGGTGGGTAAATGTTACTAGGGTTATATCCTCTTGTAAGATTGTTCTTTTTATCATCATGTAGTGTCCTTCTTTGTATGTTACTGTAGCCTTCATTTTAAAGTCTATTTTGTCATATATAAGTACTGCTACCCCAGCTTTTATTTTCCTTTCCATTTGCATGAAATATCTTTTTCATTCCTTTACTTCTAGTCTGTGTTTATCTTTTGATTTGAGATATGTTTCTTGGAGGTAGCATATATATGGGTCTTGTTTCCTTATCCATTGAGCTACCCTATATCCTTGTTTGGAGAATTCGAGCCATTTACATTTAAGGTGATTATTGATAGATATGTATTTCATGCCATTTTATTGTAGGACTGTTTTTTTTTTTTTTTTTTTTTCGCTCTCTTTCTCTCTTTCTTCCTCTTGTATGGGAAGCTACTTATTTCTCCTTCAATTTTAAATGATAGCATTGCTGATTAAAGGTCCTTGGTTGTAGGTCCTTGCTTTTCATGATCTTGAATATTTCATGCCACTCTCTTCTGGCCTGAAATGTTCTGTAGAAAAGTCAGATGACAGTCTTAATTGGTGCTCCCTTGTATGTAACTACTTGCTTTTCTCTTGCAACTTTTAGGATTTTCTCCTTGTCTTTAAGCCTATAATTTTAATTATGATGTGTCTTGGTGTAGGCCTCTTTGGGTCCAATTTCTTTGGGACTCTCTGAGTTTCCTGGACTCGTGTGTCTTTTTCCTTCACCAGATTAGGGAAGTTTTGAGTCATCATTTCTTCTAATAGGTTATCAGTCCCTTTGCTTGCTGTATTCTCCTTCTGGTATTCCCATAATGTGGATTTTGTTATGCTTCATGTTCCTTAATTTTTTAGTTTTTAAAATTCTCTTTTTGTTTTTGCTGTGCTGCCTGGGTATTTTTTTTTCTGCCTTGTCTCCAAATCACTGATTTTATCATCTGCTTCATCTAACCTACTGTTTATTTCTTCCAGTGTATTATTTATTTCACATATTGCACTCCTCATTTGTGACTGGCCTTTTTTTTTAATGGTTTCTTTGTTTTCTTTACATGCTGTTGAGAATCCTTATAACCATTACTCTAAACTCTGTGTTTATAAATCGCTTGCTTTCATTTCATCTAATTCTTCTGGAGAATTCTCTTGTTCTTTCATCTGAGGTCTGTTTCTTCGTATTCCTGTTTTGACTGCTTCTTTGTATTGGTTTCTATGTATTAGGTAGATCTGCAAAGACTGGTGTAGGCATTTGTTAGACCCTGCCTATGACTAGGCCTGGGCAACCTGTTTGGAGCTGTCAGCCATCCACAGCTTGTTGCTCCCTGTGCTGGGCCCCTGTGTGTACAGAAAGAACCATTCTGAGCACAAGGCAGGCTTTTTTCAGCACCTGGCCCTGGTGAGGGTGAGCTGAAGTCTCATAGAACTTCAGGAGATCTGCCTTAATTGTTAAACTAATCAGTAATAGGGCCTCAAGCTGTAATGAGCAGCCCATCTAAAGCACTACAAGGTGGGGCAGAATAATTCTTGTGTGTGGGGCTATTGCTTCCCCTCTGACTGATATTACTTGAAGAGGAATGCTGTTCTTGAGAAAGATGTCTCCTGTAGTATGGGGAATGAGTCCCCACAGGGATCCTGGTGACTGTTAAGTTCTCTCCCCAGAGCCTCCAACCCCAGACTCTCCTCAAATGTCTCTAGTCCACTCTGCCCTCCCTCTGCCATAGGAAGGGTAAGTGGTTGCAAACAAAATTATGTGGGTTGGTCCTTTAAGAGGCTCTTTGAGTCTCTAGCCATCTCTCCCGGGCAGACGAAAACCCTCTTGCTTTTCACAGCCATGTGTTATTTAGGTTCCTTTTCTAGTTCTAGTTCTGTAGGCTGGGGAGCCCAGCTTGGGGTTTAGATACTGCACTTCTCAGGGGTAACCCCCGGCCTCTGAAATATCCCTCCGGAACTTCAGCTGCTATAAGCCCAGCCAGCCTTTTCATATCTCCTTCCATTCCCTACCAGTGCAGTTGTGGCGAAGTGGTTTATTCAGTCTGTGCATTCTGCTAAGACTTCTCTCCACTTAGTGTTCAGTTGATTCAGGATGATTTCTCTACAACATAGTTGTAATTCCAGAGTGGTCCTGGCAGGTGGCTAGTGTAGCTTCCACTTAGTTTTGCCATCTTGGATCTTTTTTTTTGGCCATTTGTAGAGAATATTTTCCCACTTGGTTAATGTATATTCAGTTAGAAATTGATTGCTGTCTTTCTTTTATTGATGTTTGTCCTACAGATTTAGAGTTCTCTTTTCTTTTCAGTAAAGGAAGAGTAATTTTGTACACCTGATGTCTATTAGTCTTTTTGTTAGGGAGGATGAGCTGAATGAGGAAAAATGAATCTGTTATACTTATCACCTGTAATCGCTTGATATTAATGTTCTTCTTTTTTTATTACCAAGGTACCTGAAAAGTGTAGGAGTTATGTTCTTTTCTTTTTAAACTGCAAATTATTTCTTTTTTATTATTTCAGTAGTCTGAGTAAAGTAAGATATAATAAAAGTTTAAGTTGTTTAACTTATATTTAGTTCTTTATTGTTATTTTAAAAGAAATTATACATTTGACAGATGCATGGTCAGATTATAGTATCCATGATTAACAAGTAGTTCTACTTCATAATTCACAATGATAATTCACAATGCAATGAATATTTTGGGCCCTTTAACTTTGTTGACTAGTTTTGAATGATTCTCACTGCAGTTCTAATGCTATCATGAGTCTGAATTATTTGTCTTAATAAAACCAATGATTATATACAGACTCAGTTCACTTATAATGCAATGGAGATTTTATTGGAGTTTTCTGGGCAGAATGTCTAACACAGAAGTCCCAAGAAACATGAATGTGTTGCATAAGTTACCTTAAATGCTATGATATTTTTCATGATTGTTTTCTAGTCCAAAACTTTTCAGTAATTTGAAATATTATGTAAAATGAATTGAATATATATTGATTATCTGTGGAATTTTAACTAGAGAAGTAATAATTGAATTTATGGTTGGCCCTGGATATAAAATGGTGAACAAAACAGATATAATTTCTGCCCTCATGGAGTTTACAGTTTACATTTGTTAAATTAAGAAATGACATGGCAATCTGAAGTTAAATTTTTAAAGGCAGTTTTTATATTTGCATTTATGTTCCAAATAAAACACATGTTTTAGTCAATAATCATTTTATATGAAGATATCTTTATATTTTGACATATTCTTGTCACATACTACATCTAACTAACAAACTGAGAGCTCATATTTCTGTCTCTGAACTAAGCATTCTTCTCATTCTGTATCATTTTTTCTCCTCTTAGTTCATGAACTTAAATAACTTTATCTTACACATAACAGTTAAATTGTTTACCAGATTATTATGGAAATCTGATTCCTCATATTCATGGGATTATACGTCACATAATTACTGTCTGTTTTATATGTATATATATATATATATATATATATATAGTTTTAATAGATTTTCTCTGATTCATTTTACTTTTTATTTTTAATTTCTTTAATATATCTTTTAGGACTAAAAGAGTTGTCCCCACTCCCTCTAAATCTCAAACGTTTATACAGAGAGACGCTAGAAATTGAACCCATCTTGATAATTATTTCTCCGGGTGCTGATCCTTCTCAGGAGCTTCAAGAGCTTGCTAATGCTGAAAGAAGTGGAGAGTGTTATCACCAGGTCAGTACATAGTGCTCTTCCAGCCAAACCTGATCCTATTTTGAAACAGACATTCTTTGTTGTAGTAAACCAAATAATGTTTCCCAAGGGTGTCCATGTCCTGATCCTGAGAATCTGTGAATTTGTTACCCTTTTTGGTAATAAAAGCTTCGCATATATAATTAAGTTAATTTGGAGAGGTTATTCTGGATTAGCAGGGTGGACCCAATATAATCACAGGGATTCTTAGAGGAAGGAGGCAGAAGAGGTCAAATGAAGGAAGGAGATGTGATGGCGACAGCAGAGGTTAGAGAGATAGAAGATTTTGTGATGCTGGCTTTCAAGATAGAGAGAGGGGCCCTGAGCAAAGAAATCCAGGTGGTGCCCTGGCTTCTGTGGCTCAGTGGATTGAGCATCGGCCTGCAAGCCAAGTGTCGCTGGTTCGATTCCCAGTCAGGGCACATGACTAGGTTGCACGTCAGGTCCCCCGTTGGGGGTGTGAGTGAGAGGCAACCACACAGTGATGTTTCTCTCCCTCTCTTTCTCCTTTCCCCTTTCTCTAAAAATAAAATAAATAAACAAACAAACTAATTAATTAATTTTTTAAAAAAAGGAAATCCAGGTGGCTTGTTGGGCTGGAGAAGGCTAGGGAAGGAGTCTTTCCTCAAACCTCCCGAAAGAACATGCCCGTTAGTGCCACTTTTCTTTTCAAACCAAGCACCTTGATTTTAGACAATGGGACTTCTGACCTCCAGAAGTCATAAGATAATAAATTCACCTAGTTTTAAGGCTCTTAATTATGATAATTTATTATAACAGTACTAGGAAACTAATATATTTGCTTACATTTTAAGAATAATTAAAAATTTTTACTTGGATGCTTTTACATAAATCAGCAATATTTACTTAGCAAAAACAAATGAAAGAAATAAATTTAAAAAAATTTCTTTCTTGAAGTAAATTTGAAAGCTTTAATTTGTTTAGAGTACCTCTTTAATTCATTTTGCATGTGAGTTTTATTACTTACCTTCAGTTTTTAATAGGTGAATAAATAAACCTTTCTACTGGTAAAATAATAATGATTAAAAAAGTAAATGCTTCACAACAACCAAAAATGAAAAGTAAGATGTTTTCAGGAACATAAATAGAAGATAACAAAAAAGCAAAGAGTTAGGCTCAATTGTTCAGATTTTGTATAGCCTAACTTTAGGGAATTTCATTTAATTCTATTTATAGTGTAATAATACATTTATTAGAATAGTTTTCAATTATCAATAAAGTGTCTTGAGGAAGGGGAGCCCTTTCTCTTTTCCTTTTTTGTTCTCACTGAAGCTATATATTTACTGATTTTAGAGAAAAAGAAACTGGGAGGTTGAAAGGTGGGGGAGAGAGAATGTGTGAGAAAGAAAGAGGTGTGAGAAGCATCAATTGGTTGCCCTGACCAAGGATTAAACATGCAGCCTTTTGGGGTATGGGTTGATGCTCCACCCAACTGAGCCACAAGGCCAGGGCAGGGAAGCCTTTTTCTATAGGTAGTATCTGTTAGCAGTGATCTTGACAGAAAGATAAAACTATTTAAACTTGGAGAGTTTTAAGTATTCAACTTGCAAAATTGTTTAATGTAGTAAAACCTTTAAATATGGGCATATTTATACAACTGTTACTAAAATTTTTGTTGCTATGCTGAATATATATGCTAAGGATATTAATATATTAATGCAAAAACTAATTTTTTAATTTGAGAAACCGGTGTTCTTTTTTGCAGGGGGGAGGGGATAACCATTTTTCTGCTGTGTGTAAAAACGAGTTTTTTTTTTATGTTAGTATCTTCTTCTAAGATTCCATGGATCTTTAAGCTGTTTTCACACACTTGATGCCTTATGGAATATTTTGAGTTGTCTATTTTTACCTACCATTTCAGTTATGCAAAATATCCTCTTTTAAAATTCTGATTATGCTGTACATTCCTTCATTTTATTTTTTTAATTTTTAATTAATGACGAACTAATTTGTGTATTGAAACAATTCAGTCACTCTTTGTTTCATACATTTTCTTAGTCCCAGGTTAGACCTTAAAAATTTAGAAAATCCAATATGTAAATATTTATTATCTCTTTTATTTTATGCTTTAGCAAGCAATGTTTTAGACATTGTTCCCATTCTCAAAGACTTCATAGTCTAATTGAAAACAAAACCAGTACTTGTAAAAGTAAACTAAAAATGAAATGAAATAATATCTTGTGTTTGTAATGAGAAAAGAAATCACTGTTGTCTGAAGTAATCTATAACAGTACTTCTCAAAAATATTTTGACTATGTACCTAGTAAAAAAGTTAAGCCAGGGCTCCCAATATATGTGTGTGTGTATATACATATACATAGACACACACACACAGATGTAGTCGTATTGATATACAAGTATTAAATGAATTGTCCTTAAAAATGCGGAGGGGTTTCAACTACATATGGCAAGTGGCATGTACCTCTTAGATTCTTGACTAAAACTTTTAAAGAATCTTAGACTTAAGTAGTCACCTAGTCCAAGCATTTAAATAATAGAGAAATCTTATCTACTGAATGTAGTATCTAGGGTCTTCCCATTTCTGCTTGAATACTTTTAATGCTTGGAAGTCTTTTGTTGCATAAAGTGGCCTGTTCTAGTACTGATGCACTACAGGGACTGGAAATATTGGACTAGAATTCCAGTGACATCCGAATTCTTATTCCCTCTCCCCCTTTATTTTCTCCCCTCCCCTTTTCTCTCTTTTCCCTACTTTCTCTGTCTGAGAAGCAATGGAGGAGCAGAAGGCTGAGTGTAGTCTTGAGGCTCACCAACATGTTAGGATTTGCTAGATGTTGAAGGGCCAGGGACTGAACGACACAGTTAAATAGTAACTTGAGAGCCAAATAATGGCGATGTTGGAGAAATTAAGAGAAGTAAACTAATTCAATGAGACTATAGTTATTAAAAAACATTTTTAAAGCACTATGTTTGAGAGGGGAAGAATTACAGAAAATAGTGGGATGAAGAACAAAAGGCTCCAATAATTTCTATACTGTTCTATAACTTGCAGGCATGTATGGATAATACATTTTAATAAATAGAAAAATACTGACTTCGATATTTCTTATTAAAAATTGAGAATCTTGATTACATGTTACAACATGTTAGCATATTTATGTTTTTAGTTTTGTTTTTTGTTTTTGTGTTGCAGGTTGCCATGGGTCAAGGTCAAGCTGATTTAGCAATTCAAATGTTAAAGGAATGTGCCCACAATGGAGACTGGCTCTGTTTGAAGAACTTACATCTTGTGGTATCTTGGCTGCCAGTTCTGGAAAAGGTAGATTTAGATAGATGTGGTACAAATAATATCAGATACATTCAATTCAGTAATCTTAAAGGGACAACAGTATTAAAACATGTCATGCATTATTTATGATGATGTTTTTAAAAAATTAGTATTTGAGAAATAATTTCAAATCTGTTAAGTGTTTTCTTCTTAAGTATGTACATTGTACAAACCAAAATGGATCTTTTAATAGAAACTCTATAAATCTTTTTTTAACAGATCAGCTATTTAATTAGGTTTTTTTGAAAGAAACTTAGGACTTCATTTTGTGAGGATAAAGCCCATTTGTGAGAGCAAACAAACAGCAGAGGTAGTCCTGGAGCTGTGGAAGCACTGTGATTTATGGCAGAAGTTAGAAGTCTACAGCTTTCTGATCTCTCTTGCGCTGCTCTGTAATCTTGTATTTCTCCTTCTCGGTGTCAAAGATCACCCCCTCCTGGTGTCTGGGCTTGCACACAAAACTCTGTTTTTTAAAGGCATTTAAGGAGAGCCAAGAAATTATTAATCATGATTGAAGGGACACTTAGAGATTTTTTCTTTCCAGAGGAAAAATTGGGAAGGGCCTTTAAGGTTGTAGCAGATCTGTCTCTAACATTACTTTCTCTTTATGCTCTTGTCTTGTTGTGCCTGTATTGTGAGGAAAGACGCAGACAAGTCAAAGGGAACCGTAGCACAGGTACCCTAGTTGTTGACACAACTAGGATGTAAACTGAAGCAATTGTTTCATTTAACTCAGTGACCCCAACATGAAAGTAACCTTAAGATGGAACACATTGCTGGGTAGGTTTTAAATGCAAACCTGGATTTAAGTCCAGTGTTTATTTAACAAAGATGACTGTGGCCTTGGGTAGTTAGTGGTGGATCTAAAGACAAAATATTCCTTGAAGGCTCTCTGTGATTGAGCTACTGTAGAAGGGGAAGGTTATCATGATTAACTTCAGCAAATACAAGTAGAGACATCGTGGTGGAGACGTTCATGCCTAGTACAAGGAATGAAGGTGTCCTTGAATATGATAGAAGGACCTGGGTGAGGCAGTGCAGGGCAGTGGAGTTAGATGTTGAAGGGTTTAGGTTATTGAATACCCTGAGAACCATGCAGAGGAATTTGAATTTTTGTCCTTGGGCCTAGAGAGTCAGAGGAGGTCCTTAGCAGGGTAATTAGTAATTAATTTAATTGATCTGACAGAAGTATTATTTGGAATAGATTCAAACAGAATAGAGTTGTTGGAGGGAGGTTCTAGCCTAGCTGTGATGTGTTAAAATTTTGTGCAGTCCTAATAAGCTGGCCGCTACAGCACCTTACACAAAATAGATAATCAGTAAATCTTTGAGTTAATGACTGAGTGAATGAATTATGGCCTGTGATGATTCTTTACTTCTTATCAACAAAACATATAGATTTTGAAATGGGGTATATATGAATATTTAAATATTCATTATTATTACAATATTCTGTAAGAGTAACTAATGCACAAAAATATAAATTTTATATCTGAGTAATCATATTTTAACATATATAAAGAAGATCTGTGAATACTTGAATCTTGTTTCCTGTTTTAAACAGTATATTGATAGCTGTTAATTTATATAAAATGTAATTATAGTTATTACTTAATGAGAACATTTGAAGCATATAGGGTAGATTGTATTTAAAAGTTTTAAAATCAAACTTTATAGTTTAAAAATTTACATTGTAAAATCATTATAAGGTGTAGATATATTTTATAACTTAAGATTTTAAACAATCATGATGCTTCTTATGTTCAATTCTTTTGCCGTTTTTTGATAATCTTAACTCACAGTTCACATTAATAATGAATGTCTTAGTATTAGACATAGATTATATTTATTAAAATAATTTTTAGACTTCACTTTCTTTTGGAGCTATCAAGATTTTTTGGTTATCAACATTTCTTATTAATATTCTTTCATTTATTCTATAAACACTTGCTAAGTACAGAAAACAGCAAGAACTGTCCTGGGTGCTGGTTACATATAAAATTTGTACCTGTTTTCTAGGACCTTAGTTTAGAAGATACTAACTACCTTAGTAATATGTAGTATGATTGCTACTATAAGAGATAATTTACAAAATGTGATTAGTGATTAATTCTGTTTGGGATTGTGGTAGTGAAAAGTTGGAAAAGATATTCCCCTAAGATAGGATATTTAAATTACATTTTGACAAATGAATAAGAGTTTGTCAGGCTATAAAGAGAGTAACAGTTAGAAAGGATATGATGAGTAAAGACACAGAGGCATAAAAATTTGAATTAGTGTCTAAAGCATACAGCATGGATAGATAAATTTATATGGTAAAGTTTTTGTTTTATATCATATACAACAGGATACACTAGCAATTGTCAGTAAAGCAATTGATACCATTATGCTTTTGTGGAAGCATAAATTGAAGCAATGGGAACCAGAAGGTCTAAAGATGACTGTTAATTTTGCATAGCAATTATACCTATTCCTTATCTCGTACTTATTATGTATCAGGGAGTTTTAAGTGTTTTACAGAATACTATGTGGTGTAGGTACTATTATTATACTTGCTCAGTGATAGAGTGATAGTGTAAGTCATGGAACCCAAGGTTACATAGCAAATACATGCAGAATTGGGAATTCAAGCCTATTGGCCAGGCTCCAGGTCAAGCTATTACATATTACACTAAGCTAATAATAGAGAAGATGTATATTTAAAGTTAATATAATCAACACCTTATGGGATATATCAGAAAGTCACAAATATTTTAGTAAGAAAATTTTCTTAGTAATAGTATATTTATAAAATGGAAATTTGTGTGTGTAATTAGATTTTTATTGTTGTTTTATAAACAAGGAGTTGAATACTCTTCAGCCTAAAGATACCTTTCGTCTTTGGCTCACTGCAGAAGTTCATCCCAACTTTACTCCTATTTTATTACAATCAAGTCTGAAGATAACATATGAGGTAAGAAGGTTTAAAACTTGAAACACTGGTTATGTATGTTCAGTAATCTCTACATGTCTTCCACAGCTCTGTAAACAACCATTTATCATTCAAAACTTTACGTTTTGATGAGGTTAATATATGTAAATAATAGCATGAGATGGTATTTATAAATATACATTTAATTTTTCTTTCCAATTATATATATATATATTTTTTTCATAATAAAAAACACATTACATGAAATTTACCATTTTAACCATTTTTAAGTGTATGGTAATGTTAACTATATGTACCTTATTGTGCATATCTATAGCAATTTTTTATCTTGCAAAACTGAGGCTGTATCCATGAAAAGCAACCTGCCATTTCCTCTCTCTTCACCCCTGGCCACCACCATTCTACTTTCTGTTTCTATGACTTTTCCCACATAAGATATCTTATCTAAGTGGATTCATTATGTTTTTTGTGACTCGCTTATTTTATGTGGCATTATGTCCTCAAGGTTTGTCCATGGGTAGCATATGACATGACAGGATTTCCTTCTTTTTTTCTTTTCATTTTAATTTTTTAAATTTATTTTTATTGTATTTCCCCCCTTACCGTTATCCCCTTTATACCATATTCCACCTCCACCCACCCCCTTTCCCCGCAGTCACCACACTGTTTTTGTAAGGATGAATGATACCCCACTGTGTGTATTTTGTATGCTTTATCCATTCTTTAGTCCCCACACAGTTAGGTCTTCTGCCTTTTTGGTATTGTGTATAATGTTGCAGTGAACATGTGTGGGCAAATAACTCTTCAGGATCCTGTTTTCAGTTTTTTTGGATATATACCCAAAAGTGGGATTGTGGGATCGTAGGGTAATTCTAATTTTAATTGTTTGAGGAACGTCCATACTGTTTCCATTGCAGTGCACCATCTTACCTTACTACCAACAGTGCACATTGTCTGTATCCTTGACAACACTTATTTTCTGTGTGTGTGTGTTTTAATAGCAGCCATTCTAACAGTGTGAGGTGATATCTCACTATGGTTTTCATTTGCATTTCCTTGATATTAGTGATGTTGAACATCTGTTTATATGCTTGTTGGCCATTTGTATATTTTCTTTGGGGAAGTGTCTGATTCAAAGTCATTTGCCCATTTTTAATAGGAATATTTTTGTTGTAGAGTTGTAGGAGTTCCTTACAGGTTGGGGCAAAAGTAGGTTTAGAGTTGTTCGTATGAAAAATAATACAATAATTAATAAATAATAATACAAGGATAAACTCTGTTTTGAATACTCATAACTGTAAACCTGCTTTTTCCTCACCCTGTATATTCTGGAGTTGAGAGTTAAGTTACAGGGGTTCCTTATCAGATATATAGTTTACTATTATTTTCTCCCATTCTAAGGTTTGCTATTTCACTGTGTTTCCTTTGATGCATAGATATTTTAAAGTTTGATGTTATGTCATTTTTTTTTTAAGATTTTATTTGTTTATTTTTAGAAAGAAGGGAAGGTGGGGGAGAAAGGGAGAGAAACATCAATGTGTGGCTGCCTCTCACATGCCCCCAACTGGGGACCTGGTCCACAACCCAGGCATGTGCCCTAACTGGGAATTGAACCCGCAACCTTTTGGTTCATAGGTCGGTACTCAATCCACAGAGTCACACCAGCCAGGGCTGTTTTTGTTTTTATTGCCTGTGCTTTTTATGCCATATCCAAAAAATCATTGCAAAATCAGTTTCATGAAGCTGTTCTCCTATGTTTTCCTCTAGGAGTTTTTTAGTTTCAGATCTTAAACGTTTATATTTTTCATCCATTTTGAGTTATTTTTGTATATGGTATAAGGTAAGGGTTTAACTTTATTCTTTTGTACCTGGATATCCAGTTTTTTTTTTTTTTAATGTGTTTTATTGATTAAAATATTACAGTTGTGCCAATTTCCCTTCCCTCTGCTCCCCTCCACCCGGTGGCCCCCCTCCCTCCAGTTGTCCCCCCCTTTTAGATTATGTCCATTAGTTGTGCATACAGTTCCTCCCAACCTCTCTCCATCTATTCCATTCCCTCCTACCATGATCCCCAATTCCTATATCATCTCCCTCCCTCTCCCCACTCCCCCTCCCTGTTGACCTCCCCCCAATATGCTTCCCGTACCCACAGTTCCTTTTCCACTCTCGTTGCCTGTTTAGTTTGCCTTTGTTTCATCTCCCTAGCTTCTGTTTTTTAAACCAGTCCCTTTAACATCTCATATAACAGTGGTTTGGATCTAATGAACTCTTTCAGTTTTATTTTGTCCTGGAAACACTTTCTCTGTCCTTCTATTCTGAATGACAATTTCGCTGGATAGAGTATTCGTGGTTGTAGGTTTTGGATTTTCATTACTTTGAATATTTCTTGCCAGTCCCTTCTTGCCTGTAGGGTCTCCCTTGAGAAGTCAGCTGATAGTCTAATTGGGACCCCTTTGTACATAATTCTTTTCTTCTCTCTTGCTGCTTTTAAGATTCTCTCTTTATCTTTAATTTTTGACATTTTGATTATAATGTGTCTTGGAGTGGTTCTCCCTGGGTCCAGTCTCTTGGGAACTCTCCTTGCTTCCTGGACCTGCAGGTCTATTCCCTTCCCCAAGTCTGGGAAGTTCTCCTTTATTATATTTTCACTCAATTTTTCAAGTTCTAGTTCATCTTCCTCACTCTCTGGCAAACCAATGATTCTTATGTTGGGCCTTTTATAGCTGTCCCAGAGGTTTCTGATCCTCTCATTGTTGCTTCCCATTTCCTCTCGCTGCATTGGTTGACTGCTTGTTCCTTCTCCATATTCCAGTTTGTTGAAATGAACTCTGGATTTTTTTTCCTCACCATCTGTCTCGTATGTGGTTTTGTTCCTTTCGTTATGAATGTTTTTCGCTTCTTTCTTATCTTTTTCCTGCTCTTCTGTGAATTCTGTAAGCCACCTGATAACAATGGCCCAGAACTGAGCCTCTGACAGGTTTCTTATCTGTTCATCTGTCAGGTTCTCTATCTGTTGTCTGGTGAGTTGTGTCACCGGGATTTCTATAGTTGTCTGCCTCATTTTGACAGATGCGTTTTGTTTTCTTGGGCTGGCTATAGGGGGCAGGGGGCAGTGCCTGCATACGCGTCACAATCAGCGACCGGCGCCTGTCTGCGACCTATTTCGCAGCCCTGTGGTGCTTTCTTTGGGGGCGGGGGTCCAAAATGGATTCACACAGTTATTCAGCTAGGAGACCGGGATCCGTCCTCCCGCCCCCCTGGGCCTCACTGTTCAAGGCGATGCGGTGGCTGCTCTCCCCAGCGCTGGGGTCGCGCACTGCCAGGGGCTTGACTGCCGCAGGGATTTTTCGCCGCCCCCCGCCGCTGTCTCAGGTGCGACCGCAAACAGCACTGCCCTCTTTAACTCTTACCTGCCCAAATGGCACCGCTGGTTTATAACTTCATATGTGGGGCTTCCGTGTAGTTTTATTTTCTGGAATTTCTAGTTATCCTTTGTTTTGAAGTAGTTGTATTCCTCTCTAGTTGTAGAGGGAGACCTAGCGTGTCCGTCTAAGCCTCCATCTTGGCCGGAAGTCCCATCCAGTTTTTATATCATGTGTTTTTTGACATACTTAAGCTAGATTTTCAGTGTTTTATTTTTTTCCTTCCTTCTTTCCTTTCTTTCATCCATCCATCCATTTATCCCTCCTAGCAAGTAATGCTGGGAAGATCCTTCCTAAACCTGATATAACCAAAACTATATGTGTTTCTAGTGGTAGCGTATAACTGATAAAGTCATAAATAATAAAAATTAAAACTTTTTAAAATTGGTAAAAAGGGGTTATGCCTTCATTCTCACTCAATTTTTAGAAACTTCTTTGTATAAAATATTTTTTGTTAAGAAAAATGTGTTATTAATGTATATACCTACCTGTTATTTTAGATCAGTACACCTTTTCTTTATCATCTTGTTAGTAGTCTCATTTAGGAAGAGGGATAATATTAATCTAGGGAATGCAAATATTATTTAATATTTTGAAGTCTGTTAATTGAATGAGTGCCATTATAATGTATAGTAAGCAATAACCTTTACAAAATCTTCTTAAGTCACTCTCCCATTATACTCTTTTACTAAACTGCATTGTAGAAGTGGGTTGTATGAATGAGCCATAAGGATGGGAGTTGTGTTTTTTTCTTTTTTCTTCTTATCATATAGTACTGGAATGTCGAAAAACACAGTAGATATTTCAATTAATGAAGCGTTAATATAACAGGGAGACTGTTTCCTGAATGTTTAAGTGCAGCCTTATCCAGGAACCTTTTTTTAAGAGATAATTTTATAATATTTTCATGAAAATTTTTTGCTTTATTTAAATGGTTGGTGAGTTTGTTTGCTATTTCTAATATCAATATAGATAATTTGTGCTAGGAAATAGCGTAGTCCATTGTTATTACTATGTATATGCAAAATTATTACTATATATGCATATATGTACACATAATTATATTATTAGCTTTAAAAATTGTTAAATCTCCATTCTATGGTTAATTTCTTCTCTTTTTTTCATTAGTTGCAAAGGTGTTTTAAAAATTTATTCCAAATAACCATTGCCATACTTGTCTTTTCTGTTCCCTGGATTAGCTGCTTCTTTCTTCATTTTCCCTTTTTAATGTTTTCCTTAGATTTGTATTTGCTTTTGTTCTTCCTGATTCTTATGTTGATTGCTTAATTGGTTTATATTTACTTTCATAAACATTAAAATCAGTTTAAATATGTGACTTTTGCAGTCAAGTTTATCTTTGGCCCTGTCCCATTATTTGACATACTAATGGTTTCATTTTGTTATTTTTCAAATAGTCTGTATTTGTGTATGATTTTTCTCTGTAATTGTATATGATTTATCTATTTTGCATAATTTTTAGAATAGTATCTTTAAAAGCTCTAAATGATTGTTCAGTTTTCTGTTAATGTCATGTTTTATTGACTTTCTCAGAAAAGTGGGCCTGTTTTGTCATTATATTTTATGAATGTTTCATAAACAAAACATTTTCATTTTAAAAGAGTAAATTTTGATGTAAACATTTTAGTAAAATAACTTAATGATCATATAAAACTTATTTATTTTGATTATTGTAGGTCTATAGGATTTGTTTAATAAAAAGTTATTTTGGATTTATAATTGAGATGAACTGTTAGGTATAAGGAATTTTATATTTGTACATTTTGAAGTAACAATAATAAAATAAGTCAGTTTGGTAATGGTATAAAATTTTCTTCATTAAGTGTGTTCTCAAATGTGTTAAATACTGATTCATTTTATTTTTAAATAATACGATGTCTGTTTATGTTTTTTTCTTCAGTCACCTCCAGGTTTAAAGAAAAATTTAATGCGTACTTATGAATCTTGGACTCCTGAGCAAGTTAGCAAAAATAATAATATACATCGAGCTCATGCTCTCTTCAGCTTTGCATGGTTCCATGCTGCATGTCAAGAAAGAAGAAACTATATTCCACAGGTAAGTTCCATGTATAAGTTGTACATATTTTTTATAGCAGAATATTTTTATAATTTAGTAGAAATGGCTAGGATTACTTCATAATTTGGTTCATGATTCATAAATTTATATCTCTTAATTCAATCTTTTCTGTTAATCTTCTGGATTGTATGTAGTTATCTAGTTCATATCTCTTTGAATTAAAGTGTTTAGAGCAATGGGTGAACCATCAGAAACCCTCAATAATTATTAGGCCCTGGCTGCTGTGGCTCAGTGGGTTGAGCGTCGGCCTGCGAGCGAAGTGTCGCTGGTTCGATGCCCAGTCAGGGCACATGACTTCGTTGCACGTCAGGTCCGCAGTTGGGGGCGCAAGTGAGAGGCAACCACACAGTGATGTTTCTCTCCCTTTTTTTCTCCTGTCCCCTCTCTCTAAAAATAAATAAAACAACAAACAAATAAATAAATTATATATATAAAAGAGTTGTGTATTAATTCCTGCCCATGTATTTTAAAAAATAATAATTATTATTATTAGGCATCATTTTTATAGCTTTATATCTAACAGACATGTCAACATTCAACTGCCGAATTCCCCATACCTGTTTTTCCATTAGTACATCCCTCTCTGTAAAAGGCATTAATCTCCATTTACCTCTTCAAACTAGAAACCTAGGAGTTCTTGATTTTTTTTTTTCTTAGCCTCCCTACCCAATCCATTATCAAGTCCTATTGAGTCTAATTCCAAAACATAATTCAAATTTGTCATTTCTCTTTACCATTTTTTCTAAGCTGTATTATAACCTGTACTACTTTTTTAAAAAGATTTTATTTATTTAATTTTAGAGAAAGGGAAAGGGAGGGATAAAGAGAGGGAGAGAAACATCGATGTGAGAGAGAAACATGGATTGGTTGCCTCTTGTACGCATCCTGGCTGGGGACTGAACCCGTAACCCAGGCATGTGCTCTGACTGGGAGTTGAATTGGCAACCTTTTCCTTTGCAGAACGATGCCCAGCCAACTGAGTCACACTGGTCAGGGCTCACCTGTGCTTTCTGAGATTGCCATCCAACTCTTACTCCTTTTTCCATTTAGCAGCCAAAATTACTTTTTAATATGTAAATTTAATTATTGTATTGCTTTCCTTAAAACCCATCAGAAGTTTCTTACCATGGTCCAGAAGGAAAGATTTGCCTGTGTCTTCAGTATCCTCTTAGGCCCCTGTTCCCACTTGTTCTCTACACCTCAGTCACCCTAGACTTCTTTATGGACTTTGAATTCATCAAGCTCTTTCTCACCACACGCCCTAGCTGTTACTGTTGTTACAGCGATAACAGACCACATTACCGTGGCAGTCCTCACTCATACCAGTAATCTCTTCATGCCAAATGCCTGCTTTAGCCACCAATTGCATCATTCTTTCATCTTTACATTTTTCTCATCCTCTGTTTACAATTTCTTCTAATTCCATTGGGATAATCTCTCTTCAAACTTCCCTTTCTCCCTGCCTCCCTTTAAGCCTCTTTCTGATTCAGTTGCATGTCAAAATAAGAGCATAGGTTATAGAGTTACAGACTTGGGTTTGAGCCCAAGCTAGAATTTCCTAGCTGTGTGACCATGGGTAAATTACTTTAACACCAATAAGCAACAGTGTCCTCAGCTGCAGAATGGGAATAATAATCATGTTTATCTTTGTTGTGATGATTAAATGAAATAATGTATGTTAAGAAGTGCTTAACTTAATGTTTGGTGCATAGCCTGTCAATAAATATTCATCAAACGCATGAAATAGTAAATAATAACAGCAATGTATTGTTTCATATAATTTGCATACTACATTTATGGGGACATGTTCTTAATTTTCTCATTTTACAAATTAGGACAGTGGATCTCAAAGGTAATTAACTTGCTGAAGGAATTATACCAAAAAAATAAAAAATAAAAAAATACAGAGGTTGGAAATGGCCAGGCCCGCCCTTCTCTAAAGCCTTTGCTGCCAATTTTTCTGATGTTCATCCTCACCCTAATGGATCTGGTTAATTTTGATGAATACATGAAGAATAGTGATAATGATGCATTTTTATTGAGAAAAGAAAAATTACATTTTAAAAATGAAATTAGATTTTATTTTTTATTAAATGATATATTCACATAATATAAATTAAAACGCTATGAAAAAGATTTGCAATTAAAATTTAGTTTCTTCCCTCGTGTCCTCCTGCCATCTTGTATCTATTGTCAGGCCATCAACTCTTCACCATTTTGGGGGATGTCCTTCAGAGATAGTATATAAACATGCAAACATTTTATGTATTTAAATGCACTCATATATATATGTACTTTTTAATTCAAATGGCAGCACATTGCAACTACAGTCCTGTATATTGCTTTAATAACTAGCACATTTAGTGATTATTACATATTAATACTCATTTAATACCTAATTTAAAAATATTATTTGTGTTCATTATATCAATATACATATCAATATACATATATTTAAGCAGTTTTATATTGCTGAGTGCGCATGTATTCTTTTCAATCTTCTCTGTTACAAAATATTTACCTATACTTGCCTCTTTTGGCTCTTATTTATGATGGCCATTTTCTAAATGTAAAACGTTTGGGTCAAAAGATATATGTATTTTTAAAAATTCATATACCAAAATACTCTCCATGGAGAATACAGAAATTTGCTTTCATACACACACAAAAATTGAAAATGCCATTTTTTAACACTCTTAAGTTGCTCTCATGACAACCATAAAACTGGAGGTAAAAGCAGACAAAATTGAGAATACCATTAATTGCTAGAGACCATGTCACATGAATATGTACTTCTACAAACTCTGCATTTTACCTATTTTCCTCATTCGGTTTTACTTTTATTTTCCCCTGAATGCCAACTATCAGAAGTAAAGATTATTAATTTCAACTGAGGTTTTACTTATGTTAGTAAAAGATTAGTTTTTGCTATTTTTTATTGTAGTCTTATATTTGGTTGCAGAAACAACTTTCTCTATTTTATACATGTGTATTGTACTTCTAATATACTACTTTATGTAATATCAATTTTGTTTCATGATTGTTATTTGACATCTTCTTATTCTTAGTAGATTGTGAGCACTTGGTAACAGCCTCCCTCACATTCATCTTTAAGAGCACTTGACACAGTTCATGGATACCCAGCTGGGCTAAATAGGAGTTGATTGACTGTACAGAGAACCTCTCCACAATTTACAACATTATATTCTTATCAGAAAATATGACATGGATAACAAAAATTATCTTTAAAATTTTTTGTATCATAATTTTAAAAATCATTAATTATCCAACACTGTGTCGGTAACTGTGGTATACAGAGTACTGAAAAATCCCACATATTTTGGATCCAAATACTAGAACATAAATTTCTCACGAGCTCAGATTTTGTCTTGTTCATTGTTGATTTCTTATTGACCAAAACTGTGCTTTGTATATAGCAGGCACTCAGTAAGTTTTGGTTGAACACTTTTATTCAATGATCTCATGATATCCCTTTCCAACCCTTATATATTTTTCAATGTTCTACTTATCAATGAGTGATGCCACCATCAATTTAAATAGTCCATAAATTTAGAAGTCATTATTAATACCTTTTCTGTACCTTTACCTTTATTATAATCCAGTACAAAAATTCTTTAATTTTGTTGTCCTAACTATCTATCTACTTTTGTCTTTCCATCAGTTCTACTCCTATGCCCATTTGGATGTTTTTCTCTTACCTCATAGGTTATGTCAGATCCTCTTCTTGTATATACCAAGTATCTTCCTTTCATCACACATATTAGTGGTACATGTATTTGAGAGATTGATTATATACATTTCATTTTTCCCCTCCCACTCTACATTTGACTGAAAGCTTCATGAGGGGCAGGATGATTTATATTTTGTTCATTCTTTTATTCTTAGAGCATGACATATAGTATTAATTTTATACAATAAACGTATTTCATAAAATTTTTAAATTCATAAATGTAGTTAGTTACAGTTAATGGGAGCCCCATGGAAATTATTTATAATTGTTTTATATTCACACAGATCTTTGTGAATATTCTTTATATTCAAGCATTGTAACTATTAGCTGTAGGTTTATATTTTATTTAGTTCCAATATGAGTGTTTTGTGGGTCAAATGTACAAAAAATAATGCTGTGTGCCTTTGAGCCTTTAAAGCTTTTCTTGTTATCTTTCTGTTTTTCATATTTGTGGATAAAATCCACAGTTCTGAATTTAAAAATTACAGGAACTATCTTAATGTGTATACAGTATGTAGACTCAAAATTTACTTATGCTAGTTTGTTCTCTCTCTGACTGTATTTCCACATACTTTAGTGATAAAAACTCTTATGGTATTATAAAGTTGTTTGCATCTTATGGAGAAAAATAAATCTCTTTTAAAATATTACTATTATCTTAGATTTATTATTTTATTAAAAACTCACTATTTTTTAGCATGCATTGAGCATTGTTTTAAAGGTAGTAAGGGCAGTAATGCATACATAGATATATATCTTTGAACTACTTATAATTCTCTAATATTTTTAAAATTTGTTTTTATAGGGTTGGACCAAATTTTATGAGTTTTCTTTATCAGATCTTCGGGCTGGGTACAACATTATTGACAGGCTCTTTGATGGTAAGTTTTGAGGATGAAAATTTTTATCCCTAGTGTTAGTAGAAAAAAATTGGAGGTCATATTAACAACATGGTTTTTTCAAAAGTGTCTTAACTTTCATAAAATTTGCTTTTTGGCTTTTCTTTTGTGAGTCCTGCAACCTAGGCAGTGCCTTTACTAGGAATCAAACCCGTGACCCTTCAGTTTATGGTTTACTGGATGACTCACTGACCATCTGAGCTACACCAGCCAGGGCATGGTCATTCTTTTTGATATAACTCTTTAAGATTTCTTATTGCTCTGTAGCTGTTAGGAGGCAGAAAGCCAGTAAGACATTGTAATTTGTGGGCTTCAGAAGTTTCAGACTTCAACTGAACTACTCAGTTTTCTTTCAAAGGAACTGTTAAAATTCAAGAGAATGGTAGACTAAGGTCAGTAACAAGAATCTCTAGAACCATAATTATATGATTAAGCAGGGATCAGGAATCAAAGTACAAATAATAGATTGAAATAGGGCAGCAAATAAGACCATATAATCTGAGCTCCTGAGACCACCACCAGCCCTCTGCCTCCTGAAGACAGAAACAGTCCCTGAAGTTTACTGTGCAGAGTCAAGGCGAGGGGACACTAGAGTTTAGACAATGATGGTTTAGAAAGAGAATATGTTAATAGTAATCTTAAGCTTAAAAAATTGTCCTAAATAGAACTCTTGATTCCCTTCTCCCCCTACCCTTGCAACCCTATCAAACCACTGTTTTCTGAGTCCGCCCCATTTTAGTAAATGGCACCACCATTCATGTAGTTGTTTATCCTCAGACATCTGGTGCCTTGACAGTTTCTATTCCTTTCATGTCCAGATCACATCATGGTTCTGTTCACTTCTTTCTACTTCATCAAGTGATAGCTATTATTTAATGCCAAATGGTATTCTGAGTTTTTATTTAAAAACCTTTTTGAATTACACATCAGAACAGTACACATTAAATGTGCAATTCAATAAATTTTTATAAATTAAACCTATATAATTAGCCACAAATCGATATACAGATTACCAACATTCCAAAAGCACCACCCCTGTTCTTTTCCACACATGAGTCATCATTTCTCCATTCTGTGCTGAGCTGTTGTATTTTATTTGATACAGACTTTTTTGGAGGATATATGCTAATACTTTACCTTGCATGGAAGCTTGGTAATTTTCCAAACTGCTTTTGAACATTTATTTGATTTTTGTAATACCACTATGAGGCATAAGTTACTGTTGCCCCCCACCCTTTTTAGCTTTAATCTATTTATTATAAATATTTTGTGTTCAAAAACACATAAAATATACTATCTTAACCATTTGTGTCCAATTCAGTAGTGATAAGTACATTTACTATTACCCTTTTAAGATAAGGAAACCAAAACACGGAATTGAAAGGTTTATCGTTATATTTCAAGGTTGTGATAGAATTAATAGTGTCATGTGATTTTTTTATATCTTTTATACCGTGGAGTTGTTGGGACTAAGAGGCAGATGCTTTAAAATAATATTAAATCTCATTGTTAAAATCTTGACTCTATAATCTTATGATTACAAATTTGCTGATGTTAAGAGACCTCCAAATATATAGAATTAAGTGCAAAAAAAGAGAGAGAAAGGGTTCTAATTATAGGGGCTGTTGGTACAGAGCTTATGTAGCTTTGCGACCTGGAACAAATTTCTTAACCTTTAAGCCTGAGTTTTCTGATCTGTAAAATAAGAACAATAATAGGCACTACTTCAGTTGATTCAATTTGTGAGGAGTTAAATGAAAAAAGATACATAAAGCATATAACATGTAGTACATTTAATATATTGAGTAAATTATCAGTAATTATTGACTGTTATTAATATTGCTGTTATAGTTTATTTTCTTTTTCTTTTATTTTATCCTAAACATAATAAAACTTGTCTTGAGAACAATTGGGTATAAGAAAAATATCATTTTCTAAAAAATTTTATAAAATGTTTTCTGTGATGGCTGTTTGTATTTTTAAATTGAAAGGTATATTAATTAATGTCTTTAAATGTCCTGGTGAGTTATGAATCAGTGAATGACATACACAGTACTAGTGTATTATTTACTGGACATCAGAACTAGAAAATTGGCAAGTCCTAGTAAAATCCCTTGTAATACCTACTTGGTTACTGTTGGTAGTAAGATACAAGTGGGAAACAACTTTAGTCCAGTACCCTGTAAGGCCCTAGCTCTGCAGGGGACAGTAAGTCACCTGTGCCTGAAGGTAAATCGTTACACTGCCATCAGTCTTTGTGATTATTTTTGAACTTTATAACATTTTTAATTAAATAGAACTAAACTAGTAACGCTAGCAGTGTTGTTAACTAGATAATTTAAATATAATTGTGGTTCTGTCATTTACTGCAGACCTCAGATATAATTGTTATATTTTAACATCACTGAACTGGGATTAAGAAGATGTCTTTATTGCAAAATGAAAGTTTATATAAAAGTCCCATGTGGTTTTTTTATACAACATTACTTTTCTATTAGAATAGAAAATGGACAGTTGACTATAAAAATCATGACATTGAGAAGACTATAAAGTATGAATGCATTTTAGTAGTTTCCCCATTAATCAGATTTTGTATGAACTGAGTTTATCATTGCATAAAATTACGTTTCACATGTTCATTAAGAAATTTTCAAGAGACTTCCAGCCAAGATGGAGGTTTAGACTGACACGCTCGGGCTCCCTCTACAACTAAGTAGGAATACAACTACCTGAAAACAAAAGATAACCAGAAATTCCAGATAATAAAACTATATGGAAGCCCAACATATGAAGTTATAAACCATCGGTGCTCGCCCGGACGGGTAGGAGGGGCGAGAAACAGCCATGCTGTTTGTGGTGGCAGCGGGGACAGCGGCGGGACTGTGAGAAACGCCAAGGGAGCAATCCCGGCTGCAGTCGAGACCCTGCAGCTCGCAATTCCAACGCTGGGAAAGGCAGCCCCCCCATTGCCTTGGACGGTGAGACCCAGAGGGTGGGGCACGAATCCCAGTCTCTCAGCAGAGAGTAATGGAAGGAATCCATCTTGGACCCCTACCCCCACACAAAATGCCACAGTGAGGCGAAAAAGGTCACTGATCGCCACCGGTCACCAGGTAGTGAGGAGTGCACAGGGCTCCGCCCCCTATAGCCTGCCCAGGAAGCAAAGCTAAACACAGGACTGTCAGAATGAAGCAGACAACGATTGAAATCCTGGTGACACAGGTCACCAGGCAGCGGATGTGGGACCTGACAGACGAACAAATAAGAAATCTTTCTGAGTCTCAGTTCAGAGCTATAGTCATAAAGCAGCTTACAGAATTAACAAAAGATTTGGAACAAGACAGGGAAGGAATGAAAGCTAGTCATACTGGAACGAACGAAAACACATATGAGACAAGTGGTGAGGAAATAAAATCCAGAGATCAAATCAACAAATCGGAACAAAGGGAAGGAACAAACAGACAACCAGCACAGAAAGAGGAAACAAAAAGTAAGGAAAATGAGGAGCTGCTCAGAAACCTCTGGGACAGGTATAAGTGAACGAACATTCAAATTATAGGATTGCCAGAGGGTGAAGAAGAAGAACTAGAAATAGAAAAATTATGTGAAAAAATAATGAAACAGAACTTCCCAAACTTGGGGAAGGAAATAGATGTACAGGTCCAGGAAGCACAGAGAGTTCCAGAAAAACTGGACCCAGGGAGAAACAGTCCAAGACACATTATAATCAAACTGCCAAAAATTAAAGATAAAGAGAGAATCTTAAAAGCAGCAAGAGAGAAGAAAAGAATTATGTACAAAGGGGTCCCAATTAGACTATCAGCTGATTTCTCAAAGGAGACCCTGCAGGCAAGAAGGGACTGGCAAGAAATATTCGAAGTAATGAAAATCAAAAACCTACAGCCAGGAATACTCTATCCAGCGAAACTGTCATTCAGAATAGAAGGGCAGAGAAAGTGCTTCCAGGACAAAGCAAAACTGAAGGAGTTCATTAGATCCAAAACTATTATATGAGATGTTAAAGGGACTTGTTTAGAAGGAGGATCAAATCTATGAACATTAAAATGAAAACTGCATCACAAGAACCAACAACAGAAGCTAGGGAATTGAAACAAAGGCAAACTAGGTAGGCAACGAGAGTGGAAAAAGAATTATAGGTATGGGGAACGTATTGGGGGGAGGTCAACAGGGAGGGGGAAGTGGGAGAGGGAGGGAGATGGTACAGGAATTAAGAAGCATAGTAGGAGGGAATGGAGTAGACAGGAAGAGGTTGAGAAGAACTTTATGCACAACCAATGAACATGGACTAAAAGGGAGGGACAACTGGAGGGAGGGGGGCCACTGGGTAGAGGGTAGCAGAGGGAAAAGAAATTGGGACAACTGTAACAGCATAATCAATAAAACATTTAAAATAATAATAATTTAAAAAAAAAGAAATTTTCAATTTAAGGATGCAGTATTATGTGGCAGATAAGAATATGGTGCTGGTTTGAGTGTACCTTGTTTCAGCCCAGAGCTGTGGGAGTATGTGATTTTCTGATTTTGGTGCTTAGCCGCCTTATGCCTCAATTGTTCCATCTGTATAACTAGATAATATCAACGGTTCTATATTTGTTATGAGGTTTGAGTTTATAAATGTAAAACATTTGGGAAGTTTTACTGATTAAATAATCTCAATAAATATTAGCCATTGTGTGATTATTAAATATTAATTATTATTAATGAGTATTTAAGAAATAATTTAGATTAATTAAATATATAGTTATATTCTATAAATATAATTTAAATCTATAATTTAGTTAATATTTTAGAATATATTTTAGAATATTTCTAATAGCTTAAAAATGAAACTAATAAAACTATTTTTTAAATTATAGGTACCAAAGATGTACAGTGGGAATTTGTACATGGTATACTTGAAAATGCTATTCATGGAGGACGTATAGATAACTATTTTGACCTTAGAGTTCTTCAGTCATACCTGAAACAGTTTTTTAATTCTTCAATAGTTGATGTATTAAACCAAAAGAACAAGAAAAGTGTTTTTCCATATTCCTTATCTCTACCAAAATCCTGCAGCATTTTGGTAGGTAAAATTAATTATTTTCAATCTATTACCAGATCGATACTTGAGTCACATCTTACATTGTAAAATATATGTTGTTTCTTTTCAAATGCACAAGTAATTATCATTCACAAATATGGATTATTTGTTATGCCAATATACAGCCTCTAGTTAGGTGTCATAGTATATAGCGTGTAAGTAAATCTTGAAAGGAGTAGCCAAGGAAGATTTTTTAAATGTAGGACTGCTGTGAAGATCTGGAATAGGAGAATATGCCGTTTCCTAGTGGGCATAAGAGTGCTCTGATATATTCAATAATATAAAGGAGATCAAATATATTTAACAAATTTCTGTCTTCACTTGCAGACTTATAAATTTAAGGCAATTCTAAAAACATAAAAATTCATTTTATCTGGATTTTATAGCAGTATTTTTGTTTATGTGCATTTATTTTAACCATATGTAGCTTTTTGTTTTGAGTCATCCTGTAGAAACTTGCTGGATGTAGTCATCTTTTCCAGAAAATAGTACAAAATATAGTCCAAATACTTTAATTTTAGAGTATTTTACCTCAAACCTATATTTGTATATTTTTATTACATAGTATTAATGATTTTATATTTCTTCATGAATTACACAATTACATAGTTTTTCTTTTAGTATTGTACATTTTTCTTTAATTCAGTATTTTTCAAGAAAAGTCCTTTGTCAAAAAATAAAAGGTTAAAACCAATATTAAGTTTATTATTATTATTATATCTTACATATTATGTTATTGAGTACCCCATCTGTTTTGTTTTTCAGTCTTTCATTTATGTATTTATTCATTAATATACTTTGAACAGCTGGTCAATGTTAGCCTTGTTCTAGACATTGTGGATTTTGTGATGCATGTATGGAGTGCACTCTTACAGTGAATGAACAAACAAATATATCACATATTTATCATATATTTATTACAGGATGTGTATCCTGAAAAATCTTTCATCTCTATTAGCTGAGGTTTACATTGAAAAATAAAAATTGATATAGAAAAGTATATCATAAATGTGCATTGCAATGAATTATTATACATTGAACACATTAGTATAAACATCACTGGGATCAAGAAACAGAACATTATTGGCTCCCCATAAGTCCTCCTTATGTTCCAATTGTTTACATTTAACAGGGTAGTTTTTTCTGTTTTTGTGCTTCATGGAAATGGTCTCATTTATTATATAATCTTTTGTGTCCATGTGAGGATAATTCAGTTTGGATATGAAGCTATCATTTAGAAAACATATCAGTGTATAGTCCTAAGTAGAGAGAATACTCTAGCCAGTCTAAATGAGAAAATTTCATAGCCATTTTGAAATGAACAAAGTGTATAAAATAATAGTTTTAAATTTATAGGATAGCTTTCTAACTGAGCTAGATGGAAGGAAGAATTCAGAAGTTTTCCAAGGAGATGGGAAAACACACACCTACCTTTACATACACATTTATAAATGCATACATATGTGAGGTATGTCCGGAAAAAATCCAGCCATTATTAATAAAGTGAGAGTGGTTTGCATGACTTCAATGTAACCTGGCAGCCAAGGAGAGTGGACTGGAATACGCATGTGTGAACAATGACAACTTCCCTGTACTAGTCAGTGAGGGCAGTAGACACCATAGAGTGAGCATGTGTACTGTGTGGAGTCGCATTCAAAATGACTGAGCAAGTAGAGCAATGAATTTGCATCAGATTTTGTGTTAAGCTTGAACATTCCTCCATGGAAACTATTGGATGATTCAGAAGGCTGCAGCTGTGGGTAACGTGACTGTCAGCTTCATCACAACAATGTGCCCACTTATGCATTATGTCTTGTGCAGAGTTTTGGCAAAACATCAAATCACCCAGTTGATTCAGCCTCCCTACAGCTCAGATTTGGTACCCTGTGGCTTCTGGGTTTTCCACAACTAAAATCACCTTTGAAAGCAGAGATTTCATACTGTTGATGAAATTCAGGAAAATATGATGAGGCATCTGATGGTGATTGTGAAAACTGTGTGAGGTCCCAAGGTGCCTACTTTGAAGGGAACTGAGGCGTTATTGTCCTATGTACAATTTTTCTTGTATCTTCTTTAATAAATGTCTGTGTTTTGCACATTACATAGCCGGATACCTTCTGGACAGACCTTGTCTCACATATACAAACATATTTACATATGTATACACTGTGTTTGAATACCTTGTGTAAGTTTACAAATGTTGAACTGTAGCAAAGAAAATATTTCAAAGATTGTACAGCATGTCCTCCCAAATCTGATGTATTTATAGGTTCTGGGCTTCCTGGAACTCGGTTCCTTGAAAATATTTGGGACAGCTGCCAAGGATAGAAAAGATAATGATGTGAAGGGAGCAGTAGATGAGTGTCTTCACCAAGAATTGTTGCTCCTACGTCAGCAAGAACAGTTTAGATGCATATGCAATTCTTTCTTTAAAATAACTTGTCTATTCAAGAAAATAAACAAAATGATTTCCGTCTTTGGGCCAAACTGAATAAATTGTGTTGGTCTACACTTAGTCACCCTTCCAGAGTTATGAGTAACTGTTCAGATTCATTCTTTCCAAATCATGGCTTTGCAATGCTTACAGTAATTCTTGAGATGAAAGGATAGGATTATCAATCATTTCATCACAACTCATCAGCTAACTGAAGACACAGTGAAATTGCTTTATGATAAAGTGATTTACAAAGCAGTGCTCTCATAGAAGAGTTTCTATAAATTAAAAGATTGCTGGAATATTTATTTGGATAAAATGGAACACACAAGGAAAATAATTACAGGCTAGGCATAGCCACTCAAATATGTTTGTTTTAATCAATTCAGAGAAGTTAGGAAAATATAGTATCGAATGACATAAGTATGAGGAACTAGTAATGGCAAAGAATATTTCTTACACATAACATTATACAGACTGAAAGTAAGATTTATCTAGAAAATGTAACATACTAATAACTAATAATTTAATACTTCACAATGCATTCTCCATGATTTCAAGTTTTAAGTTCAATCTTTTGAAAAATTGTGTTTTACTTTTTTTACATAGGAATATCGTGCTGTCATTGAAAAACTTCCAGAGGATGACAAACCTAGTTTCTTTGGTCTGCCTGCCAATATTGCTCGCTCATCTCAGCGCATGATCAGTTCTCAGGTAACCTAAGACAAGATTAACTTTTAGAAAAGATGTTGCTACTGAGCCTAAAAGGAATAACATTAAATTTTATTTAGTACCACAGACCCCACAAGCTTTTATTTAAAAATTTTATTTTATTTAACAGCATATATTCCACTGTTACTGTTTTTCCTTTGGATTTAAATTGTTCTTATTATAAGGATTCTTAAGTATGTTCAAACATAAAACTAAGTATATTCTTTTATTTCAAATAGCCATAAAAATTCAATTCACATTTACCAATAAATTTTTTTTTTCTTCTCCAGTTTTATTTCACTACTAACTTCAGGTCAAATTTCCAAAACTGTTTTCTGGTCAATTTACTCTTTGCTTGGCTTCCCAAAATGGTAGTACCAAAAGATTTGTAGGGTAGGGAGAAGAGACCATTTTAAGAAGCACTGCATTTACTCATCTTCACAAGGCAACAATAGAATTGGGCATCTAACTGTTCAAAAAACAAAGCTTTTAACAGCATCCAGGAGGTCAGGCAGGCAAATCAGGCTGTAGACACTCTTCCATTTGTCAAAATCAGACCACAGAAAACCTACTGCACACAGATATGAGAGGTATCACCATTCATCTTTTCTTTTTCTGTTGCCACAACATTTTTCTTCCTTTAATTATCTTATCATGTACTTTCTCAAGTCCTTCTTTAGTTCATCTCCTATGATTGCACAGGTGGGCTGCAAATGCCCGGGAGTTGATGAGCTCAGTTCACCCATTGCTAACAACTTCTCAATTTCTGAGAGAGACAATGAGTTCCTTAGGTCTTATTTGTTAGCAACTGTAAGTACAGGGACTCCTTGAGATGTTCTGGGAGAAGAGGGAGGGCAGCCTGGAGGCACCAGGCATGTACTGGCCCCCAGCCCCATGGGTCTTCCCACATGTGCCCATAGCCTGAGGCCATTGGCCAGCTATTCCGGGAGTCCTGGACCCAGCTCAGAGCCCATGGGCCAAAGATGTCATTGCCACACATGCGACACTGGTCTCTGTAGGCATCATACTGGCCCTTGTAGGCTATTTCCATCTCAGGGTCAAGTTCACCATAGTCATAGCCCAACCGGTAAAGGTCATGCTCACTCAGGACAGCCCTTGAGTGACAGGCCTCATAGGAATCATATCTTTCTCCACCTGAGCCATACACGCTTCCTTGTATCATGTCTGTCCCCAAGTGTGGCACCATATCTAAGTGCTGGTTAATTCTGGACAAAACGGGATTGGCACTGGCCCTACCCACAGCACTAGGGTTTGCATCTGTGTCAGAGCAAGGCATTTCTCAAGAGTTTGAAGTGTCCATACCATACCCATAGTCGGTGGTGTTATCCTGGCCATAGCCATAGCCATAGCCATAATTCTTGTAACCTCTGTTTGTCCCAGAGTTCCAAGTTCCATATCCATAATCACAGGCCGTCAGAGCACTTGTGTCTGAGTATGTTGACTGCAAAGTGGTTTCAGATCCCTGGACAAAGCCTGTGTAGTTCATGGCAGTGACAGACACTGCACTTGAAAACTCAGGCAAATAACCTGCACATCGGATGCCAAAATACAGGCAACAATCACACGGGCCCTTTCTGCTACCAATAAATTTTTAATTGAATTTTTTGGGATGACAGTTTGTTCACAAAACCATGCAGGTTTCAAGTGTGCACCTCAATAAAACATCACTTCCACACTGTAGCAAGTGGCCATCACCCCAAGAAAAGTCTCTTTTCTGTCCCCATTTTCCCCTCTTTTGCCCACCTCTACCTCGGCCCTGTTCCCCTTTCTTGTGGCTATCACCACCCTGTTGTCTGTGTCTATGTGTTATGTATATATATTTTCTGGTTAATCCCTTTATTGTCTTCCATCCAGTCCTTCAGCCACCCTTCCTTGTGTTAGCTGTCTGTTCCCTGTAGCTATTCCTCTGTTTCTATTTTGTTTGTCAGTTTATTTTGTTCATTAGATTCCACATATAAGTGAGATCATATGTTAGATATTAACCATGTATTGGTTACATTATTTGCAAATATAGTCTTCCATTCAATAGGCTGTCTTTTCCATTTTTGTTGATGGTTTCCTTCACTGTCTAAAAGCTTATTGATTTCATGTAATTCCAGTTGTTTATTCTTGCTTTTGTTGCCCTTGCCTGAGAAGACATACCCAGAAACTGTGGCTAAGACCAGTGTTGAAGAGTCTACTGCCTATATTTTCTTCTGGAAGTTTTGTGATTTAAGCTCTTACATTTAAATCTTTAATCCATTTTGAGTTTATTTTTGTATATGGTATAAGAAAGTGGTCTAATTTTATTTTTTTTTTTTGCATGTATTTGTCCAGTTTTCTCAACACCATTTACTGGAGACTATCTTTTTCCCACTGTATATTCCTGCCTCCTTTGGCATAGATTAAATGATTATATAAGTGTGAAATAATATCTGAGATTTCTATTCTGTTGTGTTTTATTGATATATGTATCTGTTTTTATGGCCGTGTCACACTGTTTTGACTACTCTAGCTTTGTAGTATACGTAATTTGAAATCAGGGAGGAAGTGTGATACCTCCAGCTTTGTTCTTTCTCAAGAAGGCTTTGGCTAATCTGGGTCTTTTGTTGTTCCATATAAATTTTAAAGTATTTGTTTAGTTCCATTAAATATGCTGGTATTCTGATAAAGATTGTAGTGAATCTCTAGCTTGTTTTCGGGACATTTTAATGATTTAAGTTTTTCCGTTCGCGGGCTTGTTATATCCTTCCATTTATTTGTGTTGTCTTCAGTTTCTTTCATCTGTGTATTATAGCTTTCAAAGCACAGCTATTTTGTCTTGTTTGGCTAGGTACTTTACTTTTTTAATGCAGTTGTAAATGAAATTGTTTTCTTAATTTCTCCTTCTGATACTCATTATTAATGGATAGAGAGACCACTGGTTTCTTTATTAATTATGTATTCTGCAACTTCACTGAATTTATTTATTACTTCTAATACTTCAGGACTTTAAAATATTGAAATATCTTTTTTTGGGAGATAAAAGAGGTATTTTTCAATGTCACTTATTTCATCATGGCATTTCTTTGATTTAATATTCAATAGTGCATTATCAGAGCATCTTTTACCATTGTATGATTTATTTCTGCAGGCCAGTGTTGACATTTTTTTAGAAAGAAGAAATGAGGAAATAGAAGGAATAATCAACTTATAAGTTTATAGGAGACTAGTAATATGTATTCCTGACCTTTTAAATGGTATACACTTTTGATTCCTTAGGTTTTTGCATCACAGAACTGCCTGCCCTGGTTTATTTGTAAGTTTTTAGTCAGAGGCTTCTACTAGATTTAAAAGTAAAAGAAAAAATTTAGTTATATGGAAATTATGCTATAGGAGGAAAGGAGAAAATAGGATGTTTTGAAAGGATAAAAAACAGATGTGGTCAAGAGAGTAACAGCAAAGAGGAAAATATGAAATTGAAAATTTGTTTTTATAATTCCTTTTCTGTCAAAACAGTTATATAATTTTTTATTGCCAAAATTATTTGAAGTATGATGTACCAGTCCACCAATCGTGTTAAAGACCAAGCTGTGTCAATTAGCTTTACGTAGATCTCTTTTAAAATTGTGATTCTTGTCTTCAGTGTGTATCTATTGTCATC
The DNA here is from genome assembly GCF_987537825.1 of Furipterus horrens. Taxonomy (NCBI): domain Eukaryota; kingdom Metazoa; phylum Chordata; class Mammalia; order Chiroptera; family Furipteridae; genus Furipterus; species Furipterus horrens. The sequence goes on along the minus strand of NW_028327172.1, from coordinate 77,559,763 downwards.
CTCTTACTCCATGTTGATGTGATGATGATGATGTTGATGATGATAGTAATTATGATTGTGATTTTTTTGAGCCTCCTATAATAGGCTTTGTGGTAAGCACTTTACATGTATTATCTTATTTCACTCTCAAAATAATTCTATGATGTAGGTGTTATTGTTGGACTCATAGTTGAGGGAATTGAGGCCAAGGGTGGTTATTATTTTACCCAAGATCACACTTTTAATATGTTAATTAACTGCTTACACATGTCAGTGAATACCAGTTTATGCATTCATCACACACACACACACACACACACACACACACACACACACACACACATATATATATATATATATATATATATATATATATATATATATATATATATATATATATAAAAGGGAATATTGCCTGGGCTTAAAAAACGAAATCTTACCATTTGCAACAGCACAGATGGACCTAGAGGGCATTGTACTAAGTGAAATAAGTCAGAGAAAGACAAATACCATTTGATTTCACTCATATGTGGAGTCTGAAAAACAAAATAAATGAACAAAATTGAAACAGACTCATAGACACAGAGAACAAACTAATGGTTACCAGAGGGGAGGGGGTTTGGAGGTCTGAATGAAAAACGTGAAGGAATTAAGAAGTACAAAATGGTAGCTACGGAATAGTCACAGGGATGTAAAGTACAGCACAGGAAATATAGTCAATAATATTGTAATAACCATGTATGGTGTCAGGTGGGTACTGGACGTATCGGGAGAAACACTTTGTAAAGTATATGATTATCTAACCACTATGCTGTATACCTGAAACTAATCCAAAATAATACTGAATAGAAACTATAATTGAAAAATAAAATTGAAAGTAAAAGAACTTTCATCAGCTTGCCTTTCATTACCGTGAAGTGTAATTCACAAGAACAGTAAGATAGATGCTTCATTCTTTCCTTTTAATTGCCATTTTTCAAACTAAGAAAAATTTATTTTAAATTATATACCATAAAAACTCAAGTTTATAATATTAGTAAACTTAGTATTTCCTTGTGAAGATTTAAAATAAATATAAAATCATTGTGTAAGTTACAATATTATATAAGCTAATTATATTATAATCTACTTGCTTTAGTGAAAATGGTCACTGAACACAAAATATGACAATTACTCAAGTGCATATTTGTCTACAGTTAGAAGTAAGAAATTAATACACTGTGCATAAGAGTACATATATTGATGGTGTTATTTGCAAAGTTATACTTAACAAAATGTTCCTGAAATATGAGTTTAGTGTATTCAAACAGAAAAATCTAAAAGAAACGAGCATCTTAAGCTGCCTGATTTCAAAAAAATGGTTTTACCAGGAATTTGTGACTTCTCTAATAACTGATAAAAAACCATTTGAGTCACAGTAACTGCAGATGCAGAGCATGAATAACCACATCTGCTGAGTTCATAAAAGTCATTCAATGCAATTTTGCTAAAATTATTGCACTAGGAATTAATCTCAAATCTCTGGCAATAAAGTAAACCATCATTGCATTTTAAAAATAAATATAACATTATTTTAAGAATTTTGCTTTTGCCTCGGCTGGTGTGGCTCAGTGGATTGAGCATTGGCTTGCAAACCAAAAGATCCCTGATTCGATTCCCGGTCGGAGCACATGCCTAGGTTGCGGGCCAGGACCTCAGTTGGGGGCATGCAACCAATGGATGTTTTTCTCCCTTTCTCCCCCACCGCCAAATAGAAATGCCACCACAGTGATCTAGTTATTACCATGGCTCACTCATATTTATCAAGTCCCCTTTACCTCTGAAACCTCCTAGCTTCACCTCCCACCCTTCTCCTGCTCCATTGTGCTTCAGCCACATATATTTCATTGCTCTCCCTCCAATTAAAAAGCAGGGATGGCCCATAAATATATCAAAGAATATTTAATATTACTAATAACTAAAATGCAAATTAATATCACGAGATACCATTTTAACCCACTACACTGGCAAATATGAAGGCATCCAAAAATACCAAGTACTGGTGGGAATAAAAGAATGTAGATATTATACACTTTTTGTGACAGAGTAAATTAATACAATCACAAAAACAATTTGACACAACAATTCTATTCTTAAAAACATACCTTAGAGAAAATTGTGCACAGACATACCAGGACATATGTACAGAGATGTTCATACTAGCCCTGTTTGTAATAGTCCCCAAAACCAAATAAACAAATTGTGTTATATTTACATAATGAAATACTATACAGTAATAATAATAAATGAAATTACAGCTAAACCAATGACATAAATAAATCTTAGAAAAATAATTGTGAAATGAAATAAGTAAGTCCTAGAATCCCACATGCAGTATATTATTTATAAATTTTAAAAATAATATCCAAGTTAAAAAGGAAATTATAATTGTGCATAAGATTTAGTGTTTGAAAATAAAAATACAGTGATTGTTCAGGAAAAGCATAGGTGTTCCTAAAATGTCCCTCATTGTTCTTTGAAATAGGACAGGTAGAATAGGAGTGACATCTTCTTTAGCATTCCTAGAACTTTATAGATGTTCCCAAAGCATGTCTGTTGCATAATATATCCTGTGCAGTATGAATAGTACATGGAAAAGGTGATGTGAATATGTTGTTCATAGGGAATTTTATCCCCTTCGACACGGTTTTAAAGGAGTATTCCAGTCATGTACTGCATAACGAAGCTTTGGTCAACAACAGACCTCATATGCTGTGGTGCTCCCATAAGATCATATTGGAGGAGAAAATTTTCTGGTGCCTAGTGACATTGTAGTTATCATAGCGCAACACATTATTCATGTGTTTGTGATGATTGATGGCGGTATAAACAAACCTACTTTGCTGCCAGTCTTATGAAAGTATATCACATGCAATCATGAGTGTGCAAAAGCATAGCACATACAGTACGTAATATTTGATAATGATAAGTGACTGTGTTACTGGTTTATTTATTTGCTATATTTTTTATTAATTTATGATGTGTTCTTTCTACTTATAAAAAACACTACCTGTAGAACAGTGTGCCATGTTTCACTGGCAAAACAGCCTCACACATTTTGAGTTTAGTGCATCTCTTAATGTGGTGGCATTTTTTTTTAACAATTTTATTTATTTATTTATTTATTTATTTTTAGAGAGAAGGGAAAGGAGAAAGAGAGGAAGAGAAACATCACTGTGTGGTTGCCTCTCACTCACGCCCCCAACTGGGGACCTTACGTGCAACCTAGTCATGTACCCTGACTGGGAATCGAACCAGCGACACTTGGCTCGCAGGCTGATGCTCAGTCCACTGAGCCACAGCAGCCAGGGCTTAGTTTAGTGCATCTCTTGATGGCATCGTTTTCTCTTGTGCTTCATTTAATCTCATGTTATTTTTTACAGTAGCATGCTATACAGGTATGTAGCCCAGGAGGAATAGTCTATATCATTTTAGGTTTTTATATACACATACTAGGAGTATAGTCTACAAGATCTGTCCAGAAGGTATCCACCTATGTAATGTGCAAAATAGAGACATTTATTGAGGAAGACATAAGATTCAAGAAACATTGTACATTGAACAGTAACACCTCAGTCCCCTTCAAAGTAGCACCCTGGGACCTCATACAGTTCTCCCAGTTGCCATCAGCTGCCCTTTCGTGTTTTCCTGAATCTCACCGATGGTCTGAAATTTCTTCGCTTTCAAAGGTGATTTTAGTTTTGGGAAGAGCCAGAAGTCACAGGGCACCATAGCTGGGCTGTAGGGGGGCTGAGTCAACTGTGTGATTTGATGTTTTGCAAAAAAACTGCACCAGATGTGATGTATGAGTGGGCGTGTTGTGATGAAGCTGCCAATGACCAGTTGCCCATAGCTGCAGCTTTCTGAATCACCGAATAGTTTCCACAGAGGACTGTTCAGGCTTAATGCAAAATCCCATGCAAATTAATTGCTCTACTTGCTCAGTCATTTTGAATGCGACGGCCACACAGTACACATGCTCACTCAATGGCGTTTACTACTCCCACTGAGAGTACAGTGAAGTCATAATTGTTAACACATGCGCATTCCAGTCCACTCTCCTTGGCTGCCAGGTTACATTGCTGTCTCACAAACTATTCTTGTACGTTAACAATGGCTGGACTTTTTCAGGACAGGCCACAAATGCCATTTAGGTTTATATAAGTACACTCCGTAATGTTCACACAATGACAAATTGCCTTACAATTTATTTCTCAGAACATATCCCTGTTGTTAAGTGGTGCATTACTATATTGAATGAAGTATTTTTAATTGGTTTAAAACATGAATAATGGAAGGAACATTTTATTATCTGTGCTCTGTAAGAAAACATAAATATGTAAGATTTTGTAAAAACAAAAGATGGCCTATTGTTATGTTATAGTCCTATTCTCATTATAAAAATGTTTATATTGTTTATTTGAACTCCCTTTGTATATTCTCTGTTCATTAAAGATTACAATATATTATGATACTTTTATTAAGAAAAACAGCCTCACATTATTTTTCTTTTTTTCTTTTATTTTTTGGTTTTTCAATTACAGTTGTCCCATTTTTCCCCCATTGCTCCCCCCCACCCAGCCCACCCCTTCTCCCGCAATCATATCCCTCCCTGTTGTCCATGTCCATGAGTCATTTATACACGTTCCTTGACTAGACCCTTCCCTTACTTATCCCCCTTCTCTCCCTCCCCCCTCCCCCCTACTGACTACTATTCTAGTCGTTGCCTATTTAGTTTGTTTGTCTGTGTTCTTTAATTTCCTGTATTAGGTGATATCATATGGTATTTTGTTTTCTTTGCCTGGCTTATTTCACTAAGCATAATTCTCTCCAGTTCCATCCATGTTGTCGCAAATGGCAGGAGTTCCTTCTTTCTTTCTGCTGCATAGTATTCCATTGTGTAAATGTACCACAGTTTTTTGATCCACTCATCTACAGATGGGCACTTAGGCTGTTTCCAGCACTTAGCTATTGTAAACCGGGCTGCTATGAACATAGGGGTGCATAAGTTCTTTTGAATTAGGGTTTTAGGATTTTTCGGGTAAAATCCTAGCAGTGAAATCACTGGTTCAAAAGGCAGTTCCATTTTTAGTTTTTTGAGGGAATTCCATACTGTTTTCCATAGTGGCTGCACCAGTCTGCATTCCCACCAACAGTGCAGTAGGGTTCCCATTTCTCCACATCCTCGCCAGCACTTGTTGTTTGTTGATTTGTTGATGATGGTCATTCTGACTGGTGTAAAATGGTATCTCATTGTGGTTTTTACTTGCATCTCTCTGATGGCCAATGATGTTGAGCATTTTTTCATGTGTCTATGGACCTTCTGTATGTCCTCTTCGGAGAAGTGTTTGTTCAGGTCCTTTGCCCATTTTTTAATTGGGTTGTTTGTTTTCTTGATGTTCAGTCGTATAAGCTCTTTATATATTTTGGAGACCAGTCCCCTCTCTCTGATATCATTGGCAAATATGTTTTCCCATATGGTTGGTTTCCTTTTCATCTTGCTGATGTTTTCTTTAGCTGAGCAGAAACTCTTTAGTTTGATGTAGTCCCATTTGTTTATTTTTTCCTTTATTTCTCTAGCCTTAGAAGATGTATCCACTGATCTTATGTCTGTTGGGGTGTGTCCGAGGGGCACCTGGACTTGTGGCCCTGCGCACCTGGGCCAATGAATGACGGCACTTCCCGTGCGACCCAGGGGGAGGGTTGGGGAGTGGGCAAGCGCACTTCTGTGCCTGCGCTCCTCAAGAACGTCTGATCACCCCCAAACTTTTCCCCCCTCTCCGCAGTTCACAAGAGAAAAATACGAAGGAAAAATTACGTTTTCACTTGCTCAGCAGCACGCTGTCTCCCGTCTTCCAGCGTCAATGCCACCTGGTAGAGTCCCGTCTCTGCCAGCGGATAGAGATCCACTTTCCTCCTGACTCCCCTCTGGGGAAGCCTGTGTCGCGTTATTTTTCTAATACACAAACTGTGACCTTTTGGGGGCTGGTAAAAATTTTATTTTTATAATAGTTTTTTAACATCATACATAAAAAATATTTAAAACTAGTTTCCTGTAGATATTTCTTTTCAATCTTTTTTTTTCTGTCACATTTGACAAATTTAAAACACAAATAAGTGACAGAAAGTGTTCTCAGGGTTAAAATAACACTTCTTACCTACCAACTGGTGATATTTTGTGGTCTAGCAAAACTGATAAATTAGGCGCTGTTGTAGGGTTCAGCTAGAGCAAATGAAAATAATTTATCAGAAAAACAAAGAAAATGAAACACTATCACCACAGGTTTTTCAAGATTAGAGAACCAATCAAAAACTAGAAGTATCTGAGTTTAACAGCGCCATTGTGGATTCTTAACAATTAAGTAGTACATTCATTTTGAAAGATTTATGGCCCTTATTTTATTACAAACTTTAGTGCTACAAGAACCCAACAAAATATGAAACATAGTCCAATCTGTTAAAAAAGAAAAACAACCAACATTTTTGAAAAAGTAGAACAGAAACATAGACAACATGCTGTAAATGTTGATGTTTCAAATACTAGTTTAGAAAAACATATGCCTGTCTTTTTGGATTTATTTTATGTCTGATAAACAGTGAAAGAGTACAGATTTAATACTTAGTTGACATATAGATGAAGAATAATCTGTGGATACCTCACTGATTTTTATATACACACCTCAGTATCTATAATAAAATATTTAGCCTACTTGGTAATATTCTGGATCATTCTTAGCAACAGAAATTGAATTTTTATTAATGTAGTAAAATGGGAATCATTAAACACTATTTTAGAAAATGTGATTGAATTAATTTTGATGATAATGATAAAAAAGAAAGTCAGAGAAGCTAAAGCTCTAAACAATTTTTTACTTTGCCTTGTTTTAACTAATTGATCTATACTTCTTTCATGTAAGTCTTATGTGTAGAGGAAAAATTGACACCAACTTAATATAGAGACTTAAAACTTATGGTTTTTGATGTTTTTTTCAACTAGTTATTATTTAAAATTGTTTTACTATTTATACAGTTTGCTATGATATTTACTATATTTCCTATCATTTTATCTTTTTAAAAAATCTTTAGTTTATCAGCATTTTAAAATTATGAAATTTAAACCAATCAAACTGAAAAAAAATTCTGGATTTCAGAAATGAGCAAATAGAGACAGTAGGAGGTTATAAATAATGGATAATTAGAGTTTTCTGGCTAAAGAAACAGCATTTCAAATTAGAGCCATTATACTATATTATTTTGTTTTTCATTAAATTACTGTAATTGGAGTGACACTAATAATAAAATTATCAATTTATATGTTTCAAGTGTACAATTCTATGGTACATCATCTGTATATTGCATTGTGTGTCCACCACCCAAAGTGAAATGTTCTTCCATCACCATATATTTGACTCCTTTTACCCTTTACTACCCCCATCCCTCATCCCTCTGGTCACCACCATACTTTTGTCTGTGTCTGTGAGTTTTTGTTTGTTTGTTTGCTTGTTCATTTGTTGATTTTAGTTTTATATCCCACATATTAGTGAAATCATATGGTCTTGACTTCTTCTGTCTGACTTATTTTGCTGAGCATGATATTCTCAAGATCCATTCACATTGTTACAAATGGCAATATTTTATCTTTTTTTTTATGTGTCACATCTTCTTTATCTAGTCATTTAATGGAAGGACACTAAGGCTGTTTCTATGTCTTGGCCACCATGAACAATGCTGCAATGAACATAGGGGTGCATATTTCTTTGCAAATAAATGTTTTCAAAAATTTGGATAGATACCCAGAAAAAGTGTTCCTGGATCATATGGTAACTTTATTCTTAATTTTTTGAGGCGCTTCCATACTGTTTTTAAGTTATTTTGTTTTTTAATCACTTATATAAATCATTAAAATATTACCCAATTAAACAGATAATAGGATTAAAATTTGTTTACATTTGGTCTTCATTTAAAAAAAAAAAAAGCTCTTTTTGCACCTATGCTATTTCTGTTTGACTGAAGTCATTTCCATTTATTGCTATTTATTTTGTTCATTTAGGTTATTTCACAGTTGAGGATCTTGGGCAGATCAGTAACAGCTGGTTGCAAATTTGATAGAGAAATCTGGTCTAATGAACTTTCTCCTGTCCTGAATCTCTGGAGGAAACTAAACCAGGTTGGTAGTGGGATAGCCTTCTGATTTTTTTCCCCTTTTTTCTCCCTATCTTTTTATTCCAGTTTCATCTACAAATAGTCCAAGTTGGTAAAATTCTGCATTGATGTGTTCTTAATATATACAATATCCTGGTACAAGATGGAGGAGGTAATGGTAGTGGAAGTAGATCAGTCCAAGAAGCAGTGTCACCACTGTAATTTGTCTTGTTCTGGTCATGTGCTGTATCATCTTCTACACCTGCTATGTTTTTGCTCACACCTCTCCTCTCTCTTTCTGTAAAGTCAGTGACTATTATTAAAGGTGAAGTGTGGGTCCATTGAATGAAAGTACTAAGGAAAAACAAGTTATCAACTGGATTCAACTTGTTTTTATACTGTAGATAATAGAATAGTTGTTTGCTCATTAGGCAAAGCCATTAGGGTATTATGATGGCTATTTCTATTGGATAAGGATTTATTTCTCTGGAATTAAAAAATATAACTTTGTAATTCATATGTTTAGTAATATTATAAAAATACTTCTGTCATATTTCTGACCATGAAGTCATGACCCTGATTTCCCTTCTTCATGGAATTGAAGTTATTATTCTTTACCGTATCTTTTTTAAAACCAACCTTTGCTTATCATTAATAACCAAATTTACACAAATGTTCATTTCTTTAACAATTTATTTTTTGCCTTGATGTTTGGGTAATAGTCTCCTTGTCAAGACTCAGTTTCTTGTAGTTGTCAGCAACTTTTAAAAAAATATGACATTAGCTGTTTTTAATTTTCTGCTGATTTTTCATGGAATTCTTAAAATGTGTTTATATATACTTGCACATGTATATTCATATGTATGGATATTATATATTGCAGTCATTCTGAGAATAATAATGTAAAATTTTCAAAGTCTTCATTTGGAGAATAAGATAGAAATTGAATGATTTGAATAATTGAGTTTATCTCTTACTAAATAGTAAAACCTATTGTAAAAGGAATCCTAATTATTGCAAAGATCTCCTCTTATCGTTTTAGAGACATAATCCAGGTATCTGTTAGTGACTTTCCTTCCTTCTGAATTACAAGATTGAAGTCTACTCCATGATTTTGTCACCTTAATTTCTTATAATTTTTTCTGTCATTATTTCTGAATTTTCATTGATTATTATTGTCTTTATCTCATGTTAGGCCTTAAGGTAAAACTTCTGTCTGTATATTTCACAAGAAATCCAGTGATACTATTCTGTAATATGAAAGAGGAGAAATGTCTTTTTTCTTCTACACTTTTAGGTCCTCAGCTGGGTCTCTGTTACAAAAGACAGATTAGCAAGAGAAAAAGCCTACAAATTTATTTACTATTAAGTTTTATGTGACATGAGAGCTTTCATAAGGAAATGAAGACCCGAAGAAGTAGTTAAACCTGAGCATTTTTTTTGCCAGGTTTGATGAAGCACATAAAGTCATGGAAAAATATGATAGGACAAAGGAGGTATAAACTAAAAGGAGTACACTGGGGAGACTTAGCAAGGCCTGCTTGTTTAGATTCCTCTCAACACATACCTCTATCTTCAGAGAAAAGGATGTTCCTTTCTCAGGCCTGAGTGGGCACATCTCACATATGAGAGTCTTATGATGTGCCTCACAGAAAGGTCAAGCGATTTCTTTCTGCACTTGTAGTTTTTCAAATTCCTTCAATTTCAAATACTCAGTATACCAAAGTGTCATGTTTTGCAGTAGCATGTGCTGAATCTTGTCTTTTTAATGAACATTTGTGAAGTTGCAAGTGACAGCTCACATTGCTTAGTATGTGATCATCTGCTAACTCCCTTTCCTTTGGACTGTATTCTTTTAAATGTGGACGATTCCTAAAATTCCTGAAGTTGACTTTTCCCACAGTATGACATTTTCTGGAATATCTAGTTTAGTCTTTCTTGCCTTACCTGCTTCTCTCCATCATGCCTATCATATTGGATTGTTGCCCCAACCCTTTCACTGCTACCCTCTTTGTTAATACATACGGATACCTCTTTTGTAACTCAGGAGAATTTTTTTCTGTCATTATATAAAGAGCACAGAAGGGACTTCAAAGATATATATCTATATATCTATATTTATATAAATTATTTGCCTCCTAAAATCCATCCCAATATTAGAACCTCATTAATTAACTTTTAAATTTTTTAACTCTTCTCTTTTCTCAGTTGGGATGTAGGTATATAGTCCATTACTAGCTCTCTGCTGTTGGATTCATGCCACACATAACACATCTGCTCACTCCTCAGTTCCTACATACAAAGGAAAAAGGCGGTGCCTAGTTAGAGTAAAATATCATAGGAACATTGAAGCAATTTTGGGGCAGGAGCACCAATTTTCAAGTATAAGATGTTGAAAGATTTACAGAAATGATACATGTAAGAAAGGATCAGTCTAGCTCCTATTTTCGTCTTTAGTTTAGTACATGAACCCCTTTTTAGTAATCTGTTGAAAATTCACTTTTTCTTTATTTCCTATTTACTAGTTATTTCTTTATTCAAAGCAACATAAGAATTGAATTTCTAATTGAAAAATATTATAATTTTCTTTCCCAAAATAAAACTTTTATTTTATGATGTTATATTTTCAATGTAAAAAACATATTTGAATTATGAGATTATTTGCCATGGTATATAATGCCATTATTAAAGGAAAAGAGAAAAGACTTATTTTGGACTGGATAGTTAGGGAATAGCTTGCCTGCAAGGTGAAACTGAATCTGAGAAGCAAGCAATGAGATGATGCTAACCAGACAGAGTTGGAGGGGAAGGCCATTCTAAGCAGAGTGGACATCATGCACAAATTCCTCAAGAAGAGAAAAAGCTTGGTCACTGAATAAATCTGAAATCTGTTGGATTTGAGTATAGGGATTAAAGGATAGTGTGGAATGAGACAAGGGGAATGATTAAGATAGAGTAAGGAGTTTGTATTTTATTCCAAGTACAATGGGAAGCCATGAAAGAGCCTTAAACTTCAAGTTGCCACCATCTGTTGATCATTTCATAAGCTTTATCTGGCTATCGTGCAGACATGAGTTTTGAATGAGATGAAGAGAAAGTAAGGAGAATAAGCAGGAGGCTCTTGAGTAGTTCAGGTAAGAGTTGATGGCGGCTCAGAATATGGTGGTAGAGCAGACAGAGAAATTACCTGTTGGAAGTACTACTGAAAGAACCTGAACATGGATTTGGATGTGGGAGTTAAGAAATGTGTTGGTTTTCTGTATTGAATGATTGGGTGGAGACGGCACCATGTACTGAAACAGGGAAAACTGCAAAGGGTACAACTTCTCCAATGGTAGGAGTGGAGGAGGCCATGATGCCTCAGAGATGATCAGAAGTTTAATTTAGGATATCTAACAGGTGGATACACAGGGTGGAGCTCAAAGAGGATATTTGAACTGTGGTAGATACATTTAGATCTATACTTTGAAGTGTCATCCATTTTACTTGCCTGAAATAGCATCCCACTTAGAAAACTGTTTCAGTTAAAACTCAAAATTTCTGGGTTCACACCTAAATTGCACCAGACTGGACTAGTTTTTCTTGTCTAGAAGGTATTCCTTGCATAAAGGTTAAATTTTTAAATATCCTGTAATCTTTTCCTCCAGCAACTTCATAATCAGGTAAGATTTTCTCTGAATACACTTGTTTTTTAATGACAACATGAACTGTAAAATGTCAGAGCTATTTTTTAAAAGTACATGATTTGGTCAATTGTATTTACTCATTTTTTAAAAAGCTTTTTTAAAAATAATTAATTGACTAAAATATGACTGTCCTGCCTCAGTAGTTTCACTAAAATTATACAGTTTAGATGTTGTAATTTACTCATGATTTAGCTATATTTGAATTATAAATAATACTTAATTTGATGTTTGTCTAAAATTATGTAACATTAACTTGTTACTACTGCTGTAAATCTTCATCTTTCTAGAACATGTAGAATATCTACATTTATTTATATAGTTAGGGTTATTTCACATTACTTTTTATTAAAATTTGGTGACGGTCTATAGGGAGTAGATTGTTATAAAAATGTTACAATACTTGACTGTCTTCTGCTGTGTTATATTTTTCCCACTTATAACTTTTATCATGGGTTATAAACACTTTGTCTTACTATTTTTAATTCTTTCTTTACAAATTTGTCATCTTTTATTAATCATTTACTTTTTGAGACTCAACTGTATTCCGTTTTTTTTCCTGTTCTGTTATTGCTGAACTTAAAGCCCTTTACCTGCTAGTCAGTAGACCACTGTGCAATAGAAATATAATGTGAAACACAAAAGGGAGCCAAATATATATTTTAGATATTCCAGTAGCCACATTTAAATAAGTACAAAGGAGGCAGTGATGTTAATTTTAATACATTTTCTTTAACCTGATATATCCTGAATATTATCACTTCAACATGCAATTAATATAAAAATATTAATTTGATATTTTACTTTCTTTTTTTATTAATCCTTTGAAATCCCGCTTCTATTTTACACTTACTACGCATCTCTAGACCCTATGATCTTATGCCCATAAAGTTTATTTAATGATGATTTATTTAATGGCAGTAGCCATAGTAGATCATCATATTATTAAATAATTTATCATGCTAAATAGATGAAAAAGAGACAATGCTTCATAGCACACATGAATGCGATAGCTATTAGAACAAAGAGAAGGGAAACTTAACTAGGATTGTAAGCAGACTATAGAGAAAATTGGGATAATGGGTAGTAGGTAAGAGAACAGGACTTCCCAGTTTTGTCTCTTGACAGTTTCTTGACAATTTTAGAAAACTATTAGAGGTAATATTTTCCCTTTCTAGCCACTGTTTAGAAAATGAGATGCCTCGAGGGTTTTTTATTTTTATTTTTTTAATTTGAGAGGCCCTAGAAATTCCATATGTCAGAGCTTCTGTGAAGATGTAAAAATAAATACTAATCTATACTGGTCTTGAGTACAAGATCTGTAGTGTGGTTTTCCAATATACACAGAGGTGGGAAAAAGTAGGTTTATAGTTGTAATACAAATAAATAATGAAATAATTTATAAATAATGCAAGAATAAACTCTGTTTTGTGTACTCACAACTGTAAACCTACTTTTACCCACTCCTGTATGCAGCTAATTTTCATATTAAACGTCCATTTACATTTTATTTCAAGGCTATTCTGCTCTCTTTATAGTAGTAGACTGATATTGTAACTATTTTCTCTTTGCATTGGCTTATTATAAGGTGCCATTCTTTCATTTTTTTCTACTAGGTTGGCTACTGGTTCTCGGTATAGCTCTCCTTTCTAAATTCCCACCTTCTATTCTCAATTCCCACTCCCTTATCACTTTAATATTGGTGAACTTCAGAATTCCCTTTGTGTGTATTTAGAGAGTTCATAAATTTGGCCATTTAGAAACAAGAGTATATCAAAACAGATTAGAAGAACAAAAGGTTTTAGTAACCTTTAAGTATTTTAATATATCAGTGATTTATGTTACTTTCTGATAAAATGATATATTATTCTTTTAGAATTCAAACCTGATTCATCAGAAAGTGTCTCCTCCTAATGATCGACAAGGATCTCCAATATTATCATTCATCATTCTTGAACAATTTAATGCCATCCGCTTAGTCCAAAGTGTTCATCAGTCTCTTGCTGCTCTCAGCAAAGTCATCAGAGGAACTACCTTATTGAGTTCAGAAGTGCAAAAATTGGCAAGTGCTTTATTAAACCAAAAGGTAAGCCTGTACTAAATATATGTGTTTTTATTTAATTTTATAAGTGACTCTTCCATTGTGTATAGCTGTGTCAGACGTCTTATAGTTAATAGTAATAGAAAACAAGTTAAACTAGCTTAAGCTGTATTGGAATTAATTGGCTGATGTAACTGAAGAATCCAAGGTATCTAGCATTAAGTCCATTAAGTTAGCTTAGTACAGGAGCTTAAAATTGTCAAAAGGATCTCAGCTTATATTATTTATCTACCTATCTAGTCATATTGTGTGTGTGTGTGTGTGTGTGTGTGTGTGTGTGTGTGAGATCCATGTTGGGGCAGGTCTTCTATACATTATGGAATTCTAGCAGCCTGAGTCTTACATCCTCTGAGCTCCAAGTGAACAGAAAGAATACCTGTCTCCTCATAGCTCAAGTAAAAATCTTGGGATTAGCTTTGATCCAATATGCTTGGCTTGTGTTTTATGCCTAGTCTCATTTTGCTGCTGTGGGTAGGGTGTGCACAACTCTCATTGGGTAGGGTTTCAGTCAGGTTCTTCTCCCAGGAGCTGAAGACAGATTCAGCCCCATCTGTCATACATACATGCAAGAAATGGAAGGATGGGTACCCAGTAGAAAATCAGGGTACTTTTAGCAGAAAAAAGGAAAATCACCACATCTCTTGCTGAATAATTGGACCATTTTAAATGATAGTAAAATGCATGTGTTTCAGATGTATTGGGTAGACACAAATCTAAAAAGTGGATTGACTAGCTATTTGGAGAATATAAATTTTCCAGAACTTAGCACCTGGAAAAGATTTCACTATGGCTCTCGAGAAATTTGGAAAGACAAAAGCTGTTTACTTCAATATAGAGAAACCTCTGACAGTCAACCTGAAAGTCCGCTCTGTTTAAATATAAAATATAGCCTTTCTGTATCTTACTCACTAATATAAAAATGTTTTCTATTTTAGTCAGTTTGGGCTGCTATAACAAATTATCATAGACTGGGTGGCTTAAACAACAAACGTTTAATTCTCACCGTTCTGGAGGCTGGGAAATCCAAAATCAAGTTGCCAATAGATCCAGTGTCTGAGGACACAGCAGAAATGAAAGAGGAGGAACCAGGATCTCTCCTGTATCTTCTGAAGAGTGTACTAATCCCATCATGAGAACCCCACCCCGATGACCTAATTACCTCTGAAAATCTTGTTTACAAAATCGTCATATCAGGCATTAGTGCTTCAATATATGAATTTTGGGGTACATATGTTACGGCTACATAGGCGAGAATGAACACTCTAGAGCGGTGTATAAAGTAAGCAAAGGATTTTATTTGCTGGCCAGGCCAGTCCGGCAGACCCTGAGCTGGTCTCTAACACGCTCGTACCTATAATGGGGCTTAAAAGCTGGGTATTTATACTGCTGGAGTCTCGCTGTTTCTTCTTTGGCGGGAAACAGCCTTAGGAAGAGGGGGCTGGGCAGGACTGCAGGAATGTCTTGGCAATAACAAGAACAGAAATTCACAAGGCTATAAGGTTATGTCGGGGGCAGCATAGCTCTCCAGCCAGCGACGAATTCTTTGTGAAGCAATTTATCCTCAAAGGACTAGATATTCTGTAAAGTATAACTTTCACAAATGTTACAAACAAGACACAAGTAAAAGGAAGGTAATAGAGGCTGAGGTGCTTTTAGCTTGTATAAACAAGCCACAACACTCCTCCCTACATTCTTCTTTCCAAGGCTTTTTAGCAAGTCCTTGCTACTTCTTACAAAGAACATTTGAAGCCCCCTACATATTTACATATTTAGCAGACCTCTGAAACTTTTTACAGGGAATATTTGGTGCCCCTACGCATAAACTTTCAGTCCATCATGATATCCAATTCTTTACCACAAATACAAAAGACCCACTCAAAGAAGCTTATGTTCATTTTTCCTTTACCTTGAAAAATATCTCAGCTTTATTGTGTTCAATAGTTTTTCCTTTGTATATAGATTTCTTTTGCTGTTAATCAACTGTGGTTATCAAAATACTGTAGTACTGTATTTTACTACAAATTATACATAATTTATTTTTAATTTAAAGTAGGCATATTATCAATCATGAAAGCTCTTTAACACACTGAAGAAACGAGTGGGAAAGAAGTCTGAGAGCTCTTGAAGTACTTTAACTCATTTAATCACCACATTGAAACTACTAGATGGTATTACTATCCCCATTGTACTGTATGAAACCTGGGGCAGAGCAGTGTTAAATCTGCATGAATCAGGATTTGAACCAAGGCAGGTCTAGTTGCCACAATAAATGTAAATTATTTCAAATTTATATCAAAGGTAAATACCAACGACAGTCTATTTCTTTAAAATGAACTAAATGCTTTGTAAGGGTAAAATGTATGGTATAAAATAATGGAGAATAACAATAATATATGACACATAGAAGAGAACAGTAAGTCAAGTGGAACTGGTATACAGTGAAGTGTAAAATTGAGGTTAGATTAAAATTTGAGGTCTTTAAAGCCAAAGAAAAAAGTTTTGGTTACTTACTGTAGGCAATAAGGATGTTTTTATGTAGAAATAATGTAGCAAAATGGCTACAAATGTGGCCTCAAAAGGTCACTTAAACCTCTCTAAACATTACTTTTCTCCTTTGTAAATTGTAACAGTCAAGGTACCTACCTCATGGGATTGTTGTGAGAATTAAATTAAAATCATGGGTAAAGTGCTTGTCTCATAGCCAGTACCTTATAAATGTTACTTGGTTTTGTTATTGTTACTTTAGGGGATTTTATTATGTTAAAAAACAACTTTTAGAACATTTGTCTGGTAGCATTGTGCAAAATGACTTTATAGATGTAGGGTTATCATGTTGGTTACACTCTTCATCTCAAGAGGTGGTTAGGGCATGGAATAGAGGAGTAGTTCAGTAGGGTTCTATATGATATTAATAATGAAGAGTATAAAAGGTAGTTGGCAAACCTATTTTTTTAATGCTTCTGTTAACCATCTGGGTGACCTTTAGTGTAACATTTGAAAAATATGAATAAGTTATTTTCTATGATTGTAATTAATGTGGCTTATATTAGATCATATTGAAAGATAACAAAGAACTAAATAGACTTTGTCATAAGAAGTACTTTTCTTGATTAAGGCAAAGGATGATGTTTTAGAAACAGGTAATAGATATTTAATTTTTTATAATTTTTCTTCCTCTTACCTTTACCCTTTACGGTATTTGTCATAACAACAGGACCTGATGACTTACTTCTTAATTAAAATATGTTAATATAGGGTTTAGACAATCTCATTATTAACTTATTAAATTAAGTACTATATATTACACTTTAAAATGCAGCCTCCAAAATATCACTCATTTTAAAACATTTTTATAATTTGCATGAAAATGAATTTGTTAAATTTCTTTCAAAAGATGAAAAATGTGTTTTGCAAAACATGTTTATATTACATCACAGATAGTGTTTTTGGAAATATTTTGGGATGTTTGCTGAAACTCAGATGAGATTAGGCTGACTTTCACTAAGAGAAAATCAGTATAATAGTTTCTGACATTTACTTTCTAAAGAGTTACCAAAAATTGTGAATCTAGTACTATCCTATTTATTTCAGAATAAAAATTTAATGTTTTATTACATTTGAATGTGACAGGTTCTGTAGTATGTGATATGATTTAATGTATTTAGGAAATAGTTCAGTACCTGTTACTTTCTTTACCGTGTCTAAAATGATTGGAGTAGAAATTTTCCTAGAGAAAATTATGACTTTCTGTTTTATTGATGGTTTCTGGTGATCCACTAAAACATTTTTTTGTAAAAAGTCACAATGCTTACAATTTGTTTGTTATCAGAGGTAACTATATTGTAAAATACTATTATTCCTATTTTACGTTTTAGAATTAAGGCTTTAAATAATTAAAATATACAATAGAAATTGAGAAGAGGCAATATCAAATTATTTCATCTTTCTTGTTGAATAATCACTAAAGGAATTATAGTTTTGTAGAAATTAATAAGCTATCATTTCTTTAAAAATTATTTTAATAGTACCCCTTGTAAAGCCAGTGTATGTATTGGCTATACATTTCAGTATGTCCTAACATTCTGAATATTAACACTGTCTAAGTTTTTACATCAGGGAGTTCCTTAATAATTCAGCAAAATTACTAGTAAAGCCTATTTTTAAAAAATAAACTTGCAAACAACTGGTTTTTAACCTTTTTTGGATGATTGACACCTTTGAAAATTGAAAATTGAAACAGATGCACTCTCTTAAAATAATGTGCATATGCACATACAGAGCTTTAGTACATAACTTCAGGACATCTAAGATTGATGATATCTGCTAGACAGGTTTTACCTTTCATTCCTTTCTCTGCTGTGGCCTTTATGGCAACATTTCTCAAAGTATGATCTCTAAATCAATAGCATCAGCATCACCTGAGAACTTTGTAGAGTATGAATTCTTAGGACCTACCTTAGACTATTAAATTAGAAACTCCGTGTTGCCCTGCAATCTGCTTTGTAGCAAGTCCTTGAGATGGTTCAGTGCATGGTAGGTTTGAAGAAGGCTGATATGTAGTCAGAATTCCCATGAAAAAGGGCATCACATTTCTGTCCCCTTCAACTGCACTTTATCAACATCTGTGACCCCATCATTCAACTTCAGGTCCTTGGGGGAAAGAAAACATTAATTCTTACACAATGGTTGAGGGCTACAAGTTTTTTTAAAGCCCCCCCCCCCCATAAAAATTACTTACCTTTGTGCAAACAAGTGCTTAGGAAAGTCATACCCAAACCATTTTATCAAATGATAATTATTAATGTTGAATAATTTGTGTTTTTCCATTAGAATAAAGTAATAGTTTATGTTTTATACGATACTTTACCAGTCATGGGATGCTTTTGTAGCCCCTATGTAATTTACTGTTCTCGTCACTTGTTCCTGTTGATCCATGTGAGAACATAGGGGCCTGCATATATCCAGAATCTCTAGTCTCTGGGAATTCTTTAGTATCCTTAACTTAATACGGTCACTGTGCCAAAATAAATGAGTATACTTTCTCTTTTTAGCAGAGACTTAATTCCAAAGTTTATTTTTTTACTTGTCCATTTTTATTTATTAGCAAGTGGAATTATAAGTACATAGTTGTAAGGCTTTCATGCTATACATGCATTTTTATTAATATAATATTACTTGAAGTTTTATTAATATTTTTTGAAGCTTTTTAATCTTTCTTGAAGGTAGAGTGTAATAAGTTTTAGTGTATATACTATAAACCCTAAAGCAACCCTAAATAAAAATAAATTAAAATACCACAGAGGTTTGCATAATGAGCCTATATGAGACATAAGATAGAAACATAAACTTTATTAATTCAAAAGATAAATCAGGAAATAAAGAAGTCAGAAGAGAAAGAATATCACACAGTTGCTACAATGATTAAGATGATAGTAAGGGAATAATATATTAATAACTTTATGCTCATAAATTCAGCAACTTAAATGAAATGTACAAATTTCTTGAAAGACAGAAAACACCAAAGCTTATTAAAAAATAGACAAAATATAGCCTAGATCTATTAAAGAAGTTGGATTTGTTATTAAAATCCTACTCTCAAAGAGAGGTCTTGGAATTCACTGAAGTCTAACAAAATGGAATTTTGTAATTTTTTTGTAATTTTTCCACAAAATAGAAAATGTAGAAGTACTTCTCTGTTTTTTTCTATGAGGGTAACAAAACTTAACAAAGCCATCATGTTAAGTCTACAGATCAATTTCTTTAATGAACATGGGCACTAAACTTCTTGAGATATTAGAAAATTGAATCAACAAAATGTAAAAATGAATATTGCGTCATGACCAGTTGTGATTTATCCAAAGAATACAAACTTAGATTAGTAAAAATAATGAACGTTATTTACCATTTTAATAGACTAGTAAAGAAAAATTATATGATTACTTCACTAAACACAGAAAAGGCATTAGACAAAATTCAACACCCAGTCATGATAAAAACTTTCATCAGGTCAGGATTAGAAGGGAACCTTCTCAACCAGATAAAGAGCATACATGAAAAAGTTACAATTAACATAATAATAAAAAACTAAATGCTTTTCCCCTCAGATCAGGAATAAGGCATTGAGGTCTACTCTTACCACTTCTAGTCGGCCCTGTACTGAAGTCTAGCTTGTGGAGCAACTTCAGGAAAAGAAAAGGCTTGAAGATTGGAAAAGAAGAAGGAAACCTGCTTTTATTGCAGAGGATGTGATCATCTATTCACAAAATCTTATGGAATCTACACAAAACCTCTAGAGTTAATAAGAGATTTTAAATTTAGTAAGGTTATAGGATACAAGGTAAATACATTAAAAAATGTATATCCTGAAAGCAAACTATTGAAAATTGAAATTAAAAATATCATTTGCCATAATATCAGAAAGATGATGTGTCTTGGGATAAATTTGAAAAAAGATGTGTAAAACTTTTCTACAGACTGAAAACTACAAATCATTGACTAGCAATGTTAAAGAAGACCTAAATAAATAGAAAGATGCACTGAAAGATGTATTCATGGATCAGGAGACCAAATGTTGTTAAGATTTTATTTCTTTCCAAATTGATGTAGAAATTCATCACAATCCCAGACCTTTGCAAGATTTTTTGTAGGGATTGACAATTTGAGTCTAATATTTTTCTTTTTCTTTTCTTTTTTTTTTTTTTTTTACAAAATTGCAAAGGGCCTAGTATAGTCTAAAAGATTTTTTAAAAGAATAAAATGAAAGATCTTACTTTCTTCATTATGAAGATATTATAATCAAAGCTGTGTGATATTGGCATAAAGATAGATATGTAGTTCAATAATTCAGAAATAGACCTACAGGTATGTGATTAATGGATTCTCACCAAATATACAAGGCAATTGCATGGATAATGGAAAATCTCTTTAACAAGTGGTGCTGGAACAATTGACTAACCAAACCCCTAACCCCTCCCCAAAAATTAGTCTGCCCCTATGTCTCAAAACATATACAAAAATCATCACCAAATTGATCACACAGTTATAAAAATTAAAAATAAGCCACAGATTTAGGAGAAAAGATTTACAATACATATATCCAACAAAGGAACATGTATCTAGGAATATTTAATTTAATCACAAGTCAATAATGAGAAGACAAACATCCCAGTTTTAAAAATGGAAAAAAGATTTGAATAGACATTTAATCAAGATTATATGTACATGAAAAAATACTTGGTATAGTTAGTTATTAGGGATATGAAAAGTAAAAGTACAGTAAGAATATCAATATATAGAATCAGTTGTAATTCTATACAAATAGAAATGAATGCTAGTTTATAAAGCACTTATAGTATCCAAAATGAAATTAAGAAAGTGATTCTATTTATAATAGCATGGAAAAGAATAAATACATGGGAATAAATTTAACCAAAAAAATCAAGGTTTTTACATTGAAAACTGCAAAACAGCATTGAAAGAAATTAAAGAAACCCTAACTGGTGTGGCTCAGTGGATTGGTTGTTGTCCCACAAACCGAAAGGTCACTGGTTTGATTCCCAGTCAGGGCACGTGCCTGGGTTGGGGGGCCAGGTCCTCAGCTGGGGGCATGAGTGAAGCAGCTGATTGATGTTTCACACATCAGTGTTTCTCTCCCTCTCTCCCTCCATTCCCCTCTCTAAAAATAAATAAATAAAATATTTAAAAAGAAAAAAATTAAGACTCAAATAAATGAAAGCCATCTTTTGTTCATGAGGAAATAGAATAATGACTACACGGATACAGAGTATTTTGAGAGGGTGATAAGAATTTTCAGGAATTAGATAGCAGTTATGGTCATGCATCCTTGTGAAACAACTAAATCCTACTAAATGGTACACTTTAAAAGGGTGACTTTTATGGCATGTGAATTATATCTCAATAAAAAGGAAATTTTTAAAAATCATAATGAGACAACACCGCATATACACTAGAATGGATTAAATTAAAATGACATTGTACCAAGTGTTGACATGAATGAGGAACAACAGAAATTCATACTGCTGCTGATAGCTTGACTTTTTCTTAAAATGTTAAACATACACTTAGCATGTGAGGCCACTAATTCATGGGTGTGTATCCAAGAGAAGTAAAAGCATATATAAATATTTCTGAATGTTCACAGCAGCTTTAGTTTTAATAATCAAAACTGGAAACAACCCAAATTGCAAAAGATGAAGTGGTAAACAAATTGTGATGTCTCTATAAAATGGAATGTTAATCAGCAATAAAAAAATCAACACTCATTTGTGCAGCAACATGGATGAATCCA
This sequence comes from Furipterus horrens, assembly GCF_987537825.1. Classification (NCBI taxonomy): domain Eukaryota; kingdom Metazoa; phylum Chordata; class Mammalia; order Chiroptera; family Furipteridae; genus Furipterus; species Furipterus horrens. The sequence continues at coordinate 77,537,511 of NW_028327172.1, read as the reverse complement.
GTGGCAAATATTTAACTGACTCTTCCCCCAAAAGAAGCCCTAATCTATAGTGTGTGCTGATTTCTGTGGCATAAATACCCCTATGATGGCTGATTTCAAATTTCCAATGCAAGGTTACTGAGTGGAGTTGGGAGGAGATGCTCATTGACGCACTAAAAATGGTATCCTCACCATACAGATTCAATAGATACGAATACTCAAAAATACATAGATGATAATAATGGCATAATATAATTAGGAATTGATGAGTTTGGGGTTCTCTTTAACTTTATTTTGAATAAAATTTAAATTAAAACATTTTTTTCCAATGGTATTTTTTAAGTCATGGCAAAATGCACATAACATTTAGCAGCTGAAACATTTCTTAAGTGTAGTGTCCAATAGTGTTAAGTACATTCACGCTGTCAAACATTCGATCTCTAGAACTTTCTTCACCTTGCAAAACAAACTTTTAACTCATGAAAGCAACAGTTCCTCATTCCTCCCACCATCCAGCCTTCAGCAGCTACCATTCTCTTTGTCTCTATGAATTTGACTTGACTACTCTGGGTACCTTACATAGGTGGAATCATTTATCTATTCATGACTGGCTTGTATCACTAAGCATAATGTCCTCAAAGATCATCCATGTTATAGCACATGTCAGAAATTCTTTCCTTTTTAATTCTGAATAATATTTCATTTATGTACATACCATATTTGTTTATACATTCATTATTGATGAGCACTTGGTATGCTTCCATCTCTCCCCCTTTTTATAAGTTAGTGTAACCTCTTACCAAGTATTTTATAATTTTTTTTAACTGAAACTAAGTTACATGTTCTGAGAAAGCAAATAATATGAGTTGAAGAAGGGAAGACACAAAATTTAAAAATTATAATTAGATTCTTATCTAAGAAAAGAATAAATTAAATGTCTTGAATTTGAACATTTTAGTTCTGGTGTTTCATAAATTTTTTCTCTGTATTAATAAAAAAATTGAAACCTTTGGAGCAATAAAGGCCTCAGTAAGATTAAATTGGAATCTGTTTTTATTATGTATAAACAGTAAGGCCTCTATTATTATAAATTCTTTTACTCTAAATCTGTTTTTATTCTTCTGAAATATGTTTCTGAAGTAAGAGTGGGTTAATTTAATTAGTTGTATGACGTTTTCAAGTACGGCTAGTGTAGAAGTTAGTGATGATTTGTAAGCTTTACCTATTCTTAATTATTTTGTGTAAAATTGACATTAAAATTAATCCACTGTGTTTCCTTCTTTTAAAAAAATATTGTATAGCCCTGGCTGCTGTGGCTCAGTGGATTGAGCATCGGCCTGCGAGCCAAGTGTCGCTGGTTCAATTCCCAGTCAGGACACATGACTAGGTTGCATGTCAGGTCCCCAGTTGGGGGCACGAGTGAGAGGCAACCACACAGTGATGTTTCTCTCCCTCTCTTTCTCCTTTCCCCTCTCTCTAAAAATACATAAATAAATAAACAAACAAGTAAATTATTTTTTAAAAAAATATTGTAACCTGAATCCTTTATTTTAATATACACACTTTAAGTCCAGGACATCTTCTAGTGTTTGAAAAAATAGCAATTACAGTACTGTCTCTCTTGTTTCAGTCACTGCAATAAGTGTGAATCAAATAAATGTTCCTGTGACATTTTCAAAACTTTAAATCCAATGTTGGTTTACCTACCACAGTCTGCTGATACTGGATTATTGAGATCACATATTTGAGGAATAGCACATTATATTTTTAAGTGGGATAGTGATGTCTGTAAGTAGTATAAATAATATATATAATTACACTAATAATTACAACAGTATAAACACATATTAAATGGAAAAGGGAAGGGTTCCTAAAGTAGCCTTCTTTGTAAGTTCATCTAATAAACATACTAAGATTGTGTAGTGGAATTTAAACCTTCAAGATTGTACTGGTATATTTTCTTGTACAAGTCACTTAACCTTTCTTACCTCATTTTCTTAATGTTTGTAATGGAGATAATAATTGTATCCACTTCAGAGAGCTGTGAAGTGTAGATGTGTTTGTTGATAAAAGTAAAGGCTGAGAACAGTGTCTGCACAGTAACTGCTGCAGAAGTGTTTGCTGCTGTTATCCTTCTCATAGGTCCTCATTGAGTCTTGTCCACATTGTAGTCGCTTCCAGACTTCCCCCAATGCCTGTCCTCCCTAGGGTGATCTTTCTAAAAACCATATCTGATTGTGTCACTTCGCTGGGTAAAGCTTAATTTAGTGTTAGCGTTGCTTTCCAGATTGAACTCCTTAGGATAAACATTCACACTTCCTGGTCTGATCCTTAATTCATCAGCCCAGTTCTCTCACATTGACTTTATTGATGCGCTTTCCTTTCCCTGCTTCCCTTCTTTACTTGACTATAGGCTTTTATCATTTGAAACTCACCTCAGGCATTATCTCCAACAGAAAGTTTTTTTCTGACCCTTGCCTGTACTTGGTTTGGATCTGGTGTGCCTCACCTCTGTGTTTTACAAGAACTGCCATTGTCATGACCAGGGTACTTACTGTATCATCTGGAGCTGTGTCTTTTATTCAGTTTCCCCCTCTAGCACAAGCTTTATGGACAGGAATTGTTTTATAACTTTGTATCCCCTGCACCTAGCAAATTATTTCCTAATAGCAGCTATTTCACAGATACCTGCTGAATAACCAATTAATTGATACTTTAAAGAGTGAATGAACAAATGAACAACCTGCTCGTATCCTGTTCTGCTTCTCTGATATCTCTCATGAAAAGGATGGGATAGCAAAAATATGTAAGGTTTAGTGTTAGACCTGGTTCAGGTTCTTTGATATTTTTTTAAAAACTTTGTTTAGTTATATAAATCTATTCTAAATCCTCAGTTTCCCCATCATTATAATTTTAATTCTTGATACATATCATCTTACATTTAATTTCAAATTATGTAGTATATGTAAAGCAGTCTAAAAATATAAAATATGTTGAAGGTAGTATTGATGCTGACAAATAGACTCTAGAGCTGGTTGCCTGAGTTCACATCCTAGACTTGCCATTTACCTATTCTGTGATTCTGGGGCAGGCTCTTCTCTTTGTGTCTCCATTTTCTCATCTGTAAAATGGAAGTTATAATACCACCTGCTTCTGAGGATTATTGTAAGCACTATATGAGATGGTGCATATCAAGCGCACAGCAGTTACTAATACATAGTAAGCACCCAGTTCTTTCTACTTTTGTCAATGTCCAATAAATTTTCAAAGCTTAACAGCAAACTTCCTATTAAGATTTCCTTGATTAAATAATTTTTTCCCTTGAAACACCAGACATAATATATTGGGTTGGACAAAAAGTCTGTTTTTTTTTGTTTGTTTGTTTTTTCCATAAAATAAAATACATTTTTCATTTTCATCAGTAACTTTATTGATTTGGATATTTTTTTTTATTTTTATTTTTTTTTTAAGTATATTTTATTGATTATATTGTTACAATAGTTCCAATTTTTTTTCCCCTTTGCTCCCCTCCGCCCAGCACCCCCCTTCCCCAACAATCCCCTCTCCAAGTCCATGCCCATGGGTCGTACATACAAGCTCTCCCGCCTCACCCTTTCATATATTCTTCTTCTTCTTTTTTTAAAATTAATTAATTAATTAGTTAAATATTTTAACAATAAAAAATAACAATTCCTCCCTCTCAGACTTAAGACCCTTTACAATCTTATAAAGGACAATGGATGAAGGTCTCGAGCTCCTCTAGCTGCTTCAAGCTGGACATGGTCGTCGTCCTACCTACCCGTGGGTCAAGAAATCCCTAATAAGAGTGGGGATGTGGAGGGGAGGGTGGCCTTCCCACAAGGGGAAGGATCGTGCAGACTCCAGGTTGGTTGGCTGTCTCTGGACAACGGCATGCTTGGTTTGACAGGCTGGCATCCTTGTTGTATTCTGGGGGCAACAGGGTTAAAGGACATCATTTAATCCGTAACCACTAGATGACAAAAGACAGGTATTAATTTTTCAATGTCCCACATTAGGGAAAAGAAGGGCTTCTTTGGAGGAAGGTGTGCCAGGTACATCTCACCTGTCCAAAACCCTTTTGCCCATTATACTTATTTTGGACTGAGGGAAATATTTTAGGTTTCCCCCATCTCAGGCCTCTGGGCTTTTTCTGTCCAAGCCATTAGGATAGAAAAGAGAAACCAGTTTTAAAGTGAAGCCCACAGACCACCCCGTTCTTCACCAACCCAGCCACTTAGTTCAGCCAAACCATTGAGTCTCAGGAGGCAGCAATGCAGACAGGATTAAGTGAGGCCTATGCATACAGATAATCACTCAGGTAATGAGATTGTAGGCTTATGCCCTTTGAAAACAGAAAACACATGTTAATTTATGTAACATAACCCACATACAAGTCTCTAAATCTGTAGGACTGTCTTATCGGAAGGAAAATCCTTGTCCTTCTAATATTCACTGAACTTGCATTTCTATTCTTTATATTTTTATTCCCCCCCCACTAAAAAATTTTCTGTTTGTTTGTTTTTCCACTACAGTTGTCTCACTTTTTTTCCCCCTCTTGCTTCCCTGCACCCTGCCCCCCCCACAGTCAGTCCCCACCCAGTTGTCCATGTCCATGGGTCATTCATACATGTTCTTTGACTAGACCCTTCCCCTTCTTACCCCTTCTCTCCCTCCCATCTCCCCCTTTGTTACTGTTAGTTTATTCCTTGTTTACATACCTCTGGTTCAATTTTGCTCATTTGTTTGTGTTGTTCATTAGTTTCCTGTAACAGGTGACAGCATAAGGTAATTTTCTTTTGTTGCCTGGCTTATTTCGCTAAGCATAATTCTCTCTAGTTCCAATCATGTTGCAAATGGTAGAAGTTCCTTCTTTCTTTCAGTACTTATTCATTGTCATTTTCCCCCTTTGTACTCGTGTTCCTCTCTGTCTCTCTGTTTCTTCATCTTCTTAAAGCAGACCCTTTAGCATCTCTTGCAATGCTGGTTTGGTGGAGATGTATTCTTTTAGCCTTCTTTTGTCTTGGAAACTCCTTATTTCACCTTCCATTTTGAATGAAAGCCTTGCTGGGTAGAGTATTCTTGGTTGTAGGCCTTTGTTTTTCATTGCTTGGAATATTTTTTGCCATTCCCTTCTGGCTTGTAGTGTTTCTGCTGAGAAATCTGATGATAGCCTTATTGGAGCTCCCTTGTATGTTATTAGTTGTTTCTCTCTTGCTGCTTTTAGGATTCTCTCTTTATCTTTGAATGTTGGCATTTTAATTATGATGTGTCTTGAAGTGGGCCTGTTGGGGTTCATCTTCATTGGGACCCTCTGTGCTTCCTGGACTTGCGTGACTCTTTCTCTCGTCATGTTAGGAAAGTTTTCTGTCATTAGTTTTTCAAAGAGGTTTTCTATCCCTTGCTCTTCTTCTTCTCCTTCTGGAATTCCTATGATACGGATATTATTACGTTTCATGTTGTCCTGCAGCTGTCTTAGAACCTCTTCAGTCTTGTTCAGTCTTTTTTCATTTTGTTGCATTGTCTGGGAGTTTTTGTGTAGGTTGTCCTCCAGCTCGCTGATCCGATCTTCTGCTTCCTCTAGCCTGCTTTTAATTCCTTCTACTGTGTTCTTCAATTCAGAGATCGTATTTTTCATTTCCTCCTGGCTCTTATTGATAGCTTCTATGTCCTTTTTCATGCTCACGTAATTTTCTGTGAGTTCCTTGTAGTTTTTCTGGAGTTCTTTGAAGTTTCCGCTGAGCTCATTCAGCTTCTCCATAATCCATGTTTTGAATTCCATATCTGATAGTTCGCTCCCCTCTATTTCATTTAGCACTCTTTCTGGGGATTCTACCTTTCCTTTTGATGGGAGGTTGTTTCTCTGTCTCCCCATTTTTTTGACTCCTATTGTTTGTTGGTGCTTCTTGGAATGATCTGCACTTCCTGGATCTGCCTCTGGTGGCGTCAGATCATGTACCAGTCTGGGCCTAGGCAGCCTGTTGGAGACTTCCAGGGATCTACTGCTGTTGTCTGTCTTCTTTGATTGTTAATCTATTCAATCTGTGATTAGCTGTCAGGCTTAAGGACTGTGGGTGTGGCAGCTTAATTCCTGTAGGCAGGGCTTTTGCTTCCCCTCAGGCTGACGCCACTTGGAGGGGAATGGTCTACCCGCAGTACTGGGGATGAGTCAGCACTGGGACCCAGTCAGCTGCTCCTCCAGTTCTCCCCTCAAAGCCACCGTGCCAAATTCTCCCCAAGTGTCTCCAGTCCTCTCTGCCTTCCCTCTGCTTGAGCCCAGGGTAAGTGGTGGCCAAAATATTTTCGTATGTGATCCACTTAAGAGCTCTTTTTCTCCTGCTGTTTCTCTCCGGCTAGCAAGAAAGCCTGTGGCTTTTCGCTTTTCACAGCTGATACTATTTTACTTTCCACTCTGTCGCTGTAGGCTGGGAAGCCCAGCTGGGGGTTTAGACCCTGCCCTTCTCAGGGGGAATCCCCGGCTGCTGAGCTGTTTCTCAGCCCCTTCAGCTGCCACCCGTGGGAGCCCAGCCAGCCCTTCCACGTCTCCGCACTCCCTACCGGTCACGTTGTGATGTAGCGGCCTTTTCTGTCTCTCCGTGGTTATAAGACTTCTCTCCAGCTGGTGTTCGGTTCGTTATTCCAGATGATTTCTCCAAAATTACATTGTAAATCCAGACTAGTTCTAGGAGGAAGTTAGTGTAGCTTCCACTTACTCCTCCGCCATCTTGTTTCCTCGATTTGGATATTTTTAATGTCGGCTATCTCCTGTGTGGTATAATGATTGTTCTCAATGTCTTGATTTCATTGCTACCAACTTCAATTAGTCTACTTAACTGTGGAGCATCGTCCAGGGAGAAATCTCCATCACAAAACTTCACAAACCACTTTTGAAATCTTTGATCAATCCCAGCACCTTCTTCATACACTGCACAAATCTTTTTCTGCATTTCTGCTCTGTTTTTACCTTTCTTGAATTAATGAAGCATAATATGCTGAAAATGTTGTTTTCTTCCATTTTCAATATTAAAATGGCTACACAAAAACTCATCAATTTTGATAATTTTTTTAAAATTTATTGTTTATAACAGTTGACCCATTTTTTTTCCCCATTGCTCAACCCGCCTCCCCGCCTCCATATTCAGTCCCCACCTGTTGTCCATGTCCATGGGTCATTCATACTGATTTCTTGACTAGACCCTTCCCCTTCTTTCCCCCATTTTCCCCCTCCCCCTGGCCACTGTCAGTCTGTTCCTTGTTTACATGCCTCTGGTTCTGTTTTGCTCATTTGTTTGTGTTGTTCATAGTTTCCTGTATTAGGTGATATCATATGGTATTTGTCTTTTGCAGCCTGACTTATTTCACTAAGCATAATACTCTCCATTTCCATCCACGTTGTCAGAAATGGTAGGAGTTTCTTTCTGCTGCATAGTACTCCATTGTGTAAATGTACCACAGTTTTTTGATCTACTCATCTACAGATGGGCACTTAGGTTGTTTCCAGCACTTGGCTATTGTAAATAGTGCTGCTATGAATATAGCGGTGCACAGGTTCTTTGGAATTGGTGTTTCAGGATTCTTCGGGTATAATCCTAGCAATGGAATTGCTGGATCAAAAGGCAGTTCCATTTTTAGTTTTTTGAGGAAATTCCATACTGTTTTCCATAGTGGCTGCACCAGTCTGCATTCCCACCAGCAGTGCACTAGGGTTCCCTTTCCTCCACATCTTCGCCAGCACTTGTTGTTTGTTGATTTGTTTATGATGGTGATGGTGTGAGGCAGTATCTCACTGTGGTTTTAATTCAGATCTCTCTGATGGCTAGTGATGTTGAGCATTCTTTCATAAGTGAATTTGGCAAAATAGTAGGGTACAAAATCAATATTCAGAAATCAAAGGCATTTCTATACACCAACAATAAAATATCAGAACTAGAAACTAGGAAAAACATCCCATTTACTATAGCAACAAGAAAAATAAACTTAACTAAGGAGATAAAAGACCTGTACTCAAAAAACAATGTAACACTGAAGAAAGAAATTAAGGAAGATACAAATAAATGGAGGCATATACCATGTTCATGGATGGGGAGAATCAACATCATTAAAATGTTCATACTACCCAAAGCAATTGATAGATTTAATGCAATCCCTATTACAATACCGATGGCATATTTCACAGACCTAGAACAAATACTTCAGAAATTTATATGGAACTAAAAGGACCCCGAATAGCCGCAACCATCTTGAGAAAGAGGAACAAAGTAGGAGGAATCACAATACTTGATATCAAACTATACTACAAGGCCACTGTAATCAAAACAATCTGATACTGGCATAAGAACAGACATTGATCAATGGAACAGAGGAGAGCCCAGAAATAAACCCAGATCTCTATGGTCAATTAATATTTGACAAAGGGAGAAGGAACATAAAATGGAGTGAAAAGAGCCTCTTCAACAAATGGGGCTGGGAGAGCTGGACAGGGATATGCAGAAAAATGAAAATGGAGTACCAATTTACACCATACACCATAATAAACTCAAGATGGACAAAAGACTTAAGTGTAAGCAGTGACACCATAAAAGTCCTAGAGAATAAATTTTTATTTTTTTAATTCACATTAATATGATAGCTGTCACCACACAGTCTAACAGAATTATTTTAATGAAGTTAACGACAACTAAACAAAACTGGAGCCATCTTACAGAAAAAAACCAAACAAACTTTTTGGCCAACCTAATATAACCCATTATTAAAGCACCACAAGAATTTTTAGCTGTGTATCTCCTTTATTGGCTCTTTCTACCTTTGTTCTATTGCTATTTAGAGTAAAGAGTATACCTGATCTTTTATTCCACATAGTGTTCTATCATATCACTACCATGTTATATAAATTTTATCACGTTATATTGTAATTCTCTACATAGAATTTAACACTATGGAATCTTCTTCTTATAATGAACTATATTTTTGACTTTATCTCCCAGTAAAATATAAGCTCTATGATATTAAGGACCTTACAGTAACTGCTAAATGGATGAACAATAAGTACTTAACCATTTATTGAATTAATGTATCACACCTGCCACTAATATCAGTAACTTAACTATTGCTGCATAATAAATTACCCTAAAACTTAGTGGCACAAAACAACAAAAATGTATTCTGTCACAACTTTTGCGGGTCGAGAACCTGGGTGAAGCTTAGGTAGGTGTTCTGTCTGGTGGTCTCCCTCAAGTCTACAATCAGGAATCAGTCAGGGCTACAATTATCGCAGCTTCTATGAGCACAGATGAGATGGCTGTGGGCAGGCCTCAGGCTCTCGCTGATTGTTGACTGAACACATCAGTTCCTGACTCATGACCTGGTAACTTTTTCACTCAGTGAGAAAGGGAGAGAGTAAGAGAGAGTGAGCTAGGCAGGAGTCACAGTACTTTATAACCTAATCTTAGAAGTAGCATCTCATCACTCTAAAACCTTATTTTTTATTAAAATAGAGATAACATGCAATATTACATTAATTTCAAGTGTACAACATAGTGATTTAACATTTATATAACTTATGATGTGATCATCATTATGTCTAGTAACCATCTGTCACTGTACAAAGTTAATATAATATTTTTGACTATGTTCCCTGTCATACATTACATCTTTGTAATTTATTATTTTATAACTGAAAGTTTGTACCTCTTATTTACCTATACAATTATTTTACACATCTCCCTCCTTCCTCCCTTCTGGCAACCTTTAGTTTATTCTCTGAATCTATAAGTCTATTTTGTCAGTTTGTATGTTTTGTTTTTTTAGATTCTCCATAAGTTTATACCATATATCCGGTGTTTGTTCCATGTCTGACTTTTTTACTTAGCATAATACCCTCTAGGATTATCCATGTTGTCGCAAATGACAAATTTTATTCTTTTTATGACTGAATAATATTCAACTTTTTTATCTGTCAGTAGACATTTAGGTTGCTTCCATACTTTGGCTATTGTAAATATGTAATAATATATATATAAACTTAATTTGGACCCTTTTAAAATTGCAGTGCCCTCTCACATGGCAGAGCAAGTGGGAAGGCCCAGAAGATCCTCTACGATACCTTAGAGGTCTTGTATCTCGTGCCCTTGCAATACAGGTAAGACTAAGTTATTTAATATTGCATTGTCATAACTGTATGATTATTATATTCTACACATGCATATTAAGGTAACCTTTTTTGCCAGCAACTAGTGAGAATAATATAATTTTATACATAAAGTACCATTTATTTATCTCTCATTTTATCATCATGTTATTTTCTATAACATTATTTTTTAAGGTATGTTTTCTCTGCTTTTTATAGTTTTTGAGAATTCAGACTAAAATCTACAATGTAGATGGATTATACATAGGACGAATAAAACTGATTCATAGCTGTGACTGATTTGCTTTAGGGCATGTAGACCACCACCCCTCCCCCACAGAAAGCTGCTTTTTAAATTTATTAATTTTTTCAAATCGATCAAGTTTTTTCAGAGTGCTACAATTAGGTAACAGCAGAAAAATTGAATAGAGCAAGAAATGGCATAGAGGAAAAAGATATTTTATTATTTACTTATTTGTTGATACTATTACAGGTGTCCCCCATTTTCTCCTTCTTTGTCCCCCTCCACTGAGCTCTTGCCCTCCCCCCAGCCTTCACCACATTGTTGTCTGTGTCCATGGGCTATGCATATACGCATATATGTCATGGCGCAGGTTAGTTGGTGCATGCATTATACCCCTTTTCCTGTGATTTTAATTGTCACCTGTCTTCTTCCTCTGCTATTGCACCTGGGTCACAAACCAACCTTCTTTACCACATCAACTTCTAATATCATACGAGTAACTTGATTAGTCCTTCTAGATACAGCAGTCTTCACCTGTGCTTTTGTTAGTAGTGCACACTCCTATCAAGATCTGTAACCTTGTCATCACTCACTACGGCTGCTTCTTTGGACCCCTAAACTGTACATGTCCCTCTTTTACCATAGCCACATTTCCCTCTTAATTTCTTGCTTGCTTAGACTTTCCGCAGTATTCCTCCTCAGTGTTCTCCCAGCCTGGTACTTTCTTTCCTAACCCTGCCCAATTCAGCATGGAATCCATGGCACATAACTTGAACGGTTCTCTTTACAATGTCTCCAGTATGCTAACTGCTTTTCCTTTGTGTTTTAACTTTCCCGAAAACCATTTAGCTTGGGTCAGCCTCTGTCCGGACACAAGCTGCCGAGCTCTGCCAGTGAAAGTGCAGACGTAAGGTGTTCAGTACTGGGTGCGCCCTGAGCACTGCTCCTGTGTTCTGCGGTGACTGATTCACCCCTTCCTCACTTGCCTGAGGACCTCCATTCTGTCCTTCCCCTTTTCCTTAGCAGACCACCTTTTCTTTACAGAGAAAATGCAAGCTATGAAATGTGACCACGTGCAATTCCTACCCCTCTCTCCCACCTACCATTTGTGTGAACCCACCCTCCTCATTTTTGCTCTAATACAAAAGAAGTCAGCTTGCTGCTGTGGAAGGTTCATCCTGAGAGCTGAGTCCATCTGCTCTTACCTCTTTAGACACTTCCTCTAGGAGATGGTTTGTTGTGCTTCTGTATTTACATCTTTTCCTCTCTGTATGCTTGCTCCTGCCAGCCTACAAATGGGACTCCTTTACAGGGACGAGACTTATCTGAATGTGAGGCTACCAGTAAAACCAAACTTTAGGTTGTTGGATTATTGGAGGAAAAATTACTGGTATGAAAATGAGGTTAAAATTAGCAGGTAGAGAAGAGCCAGGGAATCTGATTTACTCATCTAGCCACCGGGACTGTGCCTGGACATAATCTATCAATAAATGCCAGAAGAATGGCGAGAAGAAAGGAAAGGAAAATGGAGAAGGCAGAGAGGAAGGACAGATAGTCCATCAGTGTTCTTGGAAGAATATAGAAATATTCTGAAGGTCTTGGTGTGTTAAAATTGCATGGCTGTGATAATTTACCACTTCATATATTTGTCAGTATGGCTTGCTTTAGATTATTTTTATAAAGGGCAGAAACTTTATTTGTAGCAATGGTATTCTACATTATACTATACATGTAAGTAAATTAGTATTTGTTGTATGTGCATGTAATGATGTATTGTTGATACTGAAATTAATATTTAAGAATTTTTCCATAAATTATCACATTTTTCTGACATGATTATTTATACTGAGTGTATTGAATATTGGTCATCAAAACCAGAAACTTTTCTCCTATTTAATTTTCTTAAAATTTTTATAGCCATTTAGCCTTGCTTGTAATGCTAATACACCTTCCTAACCGTCAGTTAACTTTCAGGCTTAATCATAGCTTATCTTCTGTCCTTCCAACCAGTGAATATGTAATATTCATTTTTCAGTCACCACTTAGAGAGTTTGTATTGTTTCATTTTTCTGCCTTAATTTATTTTTCAACTATAAATGCACAAAGATATCCACCCTCCTGGGTCAACCTTTAATGTTTGGGAATCACTTTCCATCTCTTGCAAGGTCTGTTATGGGCTTTGTTTTCGTATATGCTTTCTCTATTTCATAGATACATATCCAGAGCAGCTCCTGAAGTCTAGAGGAGCAATGAAATGGAATTACAGGGATGTAGTAGAAGAAAGGGATGAGAGCATAGGTAGGCAGAGAGAATTAGAAGTTCTGTTTGCAAAGAAAAATGTCAGCTTTTGCTTTCTTATGAAAGTATAATGATCAGACATAATCCAAACAAGTACTTGGCAGCTTGAACCCAGTTCCAGTCATAGTTAAACCCCCCCCCATTAAAATTAAATTAAATTAAATTAAAATAAAATAAAATTTATTTTAATTTTTAAAAAAGCCCTGGCTGGGTCTCTCAGTCAGTTGGAGCACCATCTCATACACCAAAAGATTGCAGGTGTGATCCCTGGTCAGGGCACAGACCTGGAATGTGGGTGTGATTCCTGGTCAGGGTGTGTAGGGAGGCAGCTGATCGATGTTTCTCTCTGACATCAATATTTCCCTCTCTCTCTTTCTCTTTTCTCTCTCTCTCCATCTCTCTCTAAAATCAATAACATATCCTTGGGTGAAGATTAAAAAATTGGTTTAAATCCTAGAGCCTTTCATTTTAGAGCATAACATATAGGGAAACAGAAAAGGCTACTACGAGTCTCATGTGCAGTGCCTGTTTATTACAGGGGTCTTGTACAAATAAGGTGAGACTACCTGGGATCAAGGGTGGCATTATTTATCCATTTGTTGAATCAAAAATACTGTCAACAGCTACTTTATGCCAAGCTCTGAGTAAAGTAGTGGAGATGCAGTGGTTAGTAAACAGATATAGTTCCTCTCTTAGTGTCACTGTGCTGAGTTTGCTGAGTGTAGAATGATAAACGAAATAGACATATATTGTGTCCAAGAAGAGCTATTCCTACAATTTATTAGAAGAGGCAGATGACTGAATAGCAACAGAAAGAGTGAAAAGGAAGTACAATGTTATGAGAGCAAATAGGAGGAGTACCTAACCTACATGGGAACAGGTAAGTGATGTTTAAGCAGAGAATTTAGTAGGAATAGACCAAGTGAAGAGGAGAGGGAAGAATATGTCAGATGAGAGGAAGGCCAGAGTTAAGAATAAACCTATGCTTTCAAGTAACTGCATAGAGGGTGAGAAAGAGGGGTATTAAGAGATTAAGCTGGAGGGGCAGGGAAGGCCAAGTCATCACACTATATTAAGGAATTATATTTGATCGTAAGGCCAAAAATGGCAACATTGCAGGATTTTATGAGGGAAATCAGACTATGTTTTAGAGGGATCATTTTACAATATGGTTAGAGTCAAAGGTGGTATAAGGTTTTAAGACTCTCCTCTGAATGCCGGTAATTTAGAGAAAGCCAGAAAACACTTAGGTACTCAGTGAATCTCAGCCAAAGAATCTTGCAGGCAACCTCATAGTCATTCTCTCGTCTCCACTCTGTAAGCTCTTGTAGAGCAAGGTGGGTTTTTTTTTTTTGTTTTTTTGTTTTTTTTTTAATTCTGCTGTATTTCCAGTACCTAGTATCTGTCCACAGAATAAATGAATGAACTAATGAGTGAACAAATAAATGGACTAAATAGGTTATTTTCTATTGGGACCCTAGAATTATTTTCCTAGCTTCAAATTCTTCTGCCTTTTCTTTAGAAATAACATCTTATGAGAGATTCTTTGGTTCCTGATTTCCTCTTTGTTTTTCTGTTGGGCTGCAGAATAAGTCCCTGTAGCCATCTCCCCCATATATCCTGATTCTTCTGTGTTGATCATTTTAAATTCCAGCATGTTCTCTATTCAGTTCATAAGTCATATGGTGCTAGCATTTGCCGTTGTGTTCTTCGTCTTCATATTCTCAAGGTCTTACAGTTGGAGCCCTCGACTCTACCCCTCTAGTTTTTAATCCAACCTAACTCATGAATTGGTGCTAAGTTAGGATTCATAGACCTTCATCTCCAGTAGCCAGTTAGAGTTGAATATGATAAACAGACCCATTATTCTAGACATGTTTAATGGACTCCTGAATATCTCCCCATTATACTTCTGTTAACCAGACTTGGAGTGCCATGTGTCAATGACAAGCTTTCACATGTTCATGTTTTAGGACTGAGCTTCTGCTTAGGGTCCAATTCTTTCATTTTAAAATTTATAGTGACTTCTCAAACTCTTCTCATTTTTTTGCCATCATTCAAGCCAGTCAGTGACTGGTACATTTGCATACTACTAAATCCTGTCATCTTTCCTTCTTATGATGGAATCTTGTTGTTTATCTCAACCATTAGGGACCCTGAAGTCTGGGGAGATTGAAAAAAATAGAGCTATTTATTAATTTACTCTGTAGTCCTCCATTAAAACAGAAGCTTCATGAGCGCAGAAATTTTTGTTTATTCACCATTCTATCCAAAAATGTAGAACAGTGGCTTGCACAAGTAGGCTTTTCAATAAATTTCTATTGAATAAATGAATGATTCAGTCAATATTAGGGTTATTCTCAAGACAAATGACATAAATCTTTTTCATGTTTCCCAATCATCATGATTTAGCCTTCCAAGATGTACTCTATGGTACCCATGATATATTTCTGAGATTTTAGCTTCTATCTAGATCTATCAAATGAACATTCTAGTTTATACCCTCTTCTACAGGGTAAACTTTTATTTTTCTAAAGATTCCAAATTTTAAAAGTAATCTTATTAAAATTACACTATTTATTTTTCATTCATTTTCTGAGGTGTCTCACTCTATTTTTGAAAGATCTTCAGCACTTTTCATTCCTGAAAAAGGGAAGTCTATATTCCTAATTCTTCTTAGTAACTCACAGTATTTTATAAAGAGTAGGTACTTGGTAACATCAATTATAAGAATACTTACATAAACAAAATTGGAAAAGTAGTCTGTATCTGGTGTAAGACCACCTGCATCCCTGTTTTTATATACCATACTCAGCTAGAATAGCTACTTTATTGATGCTTTTTATTTATATATATTAATCTTTTCATTCATTCAGTGAATATTTATTGAGCTTTTATTATATGCTAACCACCTTTAAGAGCTGAAATTCACAGCAGAGAAGAGAACATGAAATACTTGCCAATAGGAACTCCAAAGTTAGTAAAGGTGATAGAAAATATGAACTAATAAATATATTAATATTGGAATTGCATAGAAAAATACATCTTGGCCCAAAACCTGATATTTAAGATTAATATACAGTAGTCCCTCTCTATATCACGGTTCACTTATCGTGGCCTCACTGTATCGCAGGATTTAAAAAAATATTATATTTAATTATTTATTGCAGATTTTTCGCTATACTGTATCACGGATTTTGCAGTACTGTATACGTATGTTGTTAAAGTTAGGTAGGTTTAAGAATATAGAATATGTTTAAGAACATAAGTAGTGTTTATAAAAGTGTGGGAAAGGTTAATAAGGGACTGGGAACGGTTTATAAATATGTGGGAAGGGTTTATAAAGCCTTAAAATATATATAAATACTAAAATAAATGTAAGGTTCCTACTTCACAGATTTTCAGCTATCGCGGGGGGGTCTAGAATGTAATACCCGCGGTGAGTGAGGGAATACTGTACAGCCAAACTTTAAACTGGATTACTATCATCATAAAATGAACTTAAGGTGTATATATGAAATTTTACCAAGTAAAATACAGGTATTACTATAGCAGTAGTAGTATAAAATTTTAGGAGTCACATTTTGTACAGGGACAGTAATTTCTCCACACTGTCAGGTGATAAATTCTGCCTGTGGTGAACTATCTTGCACATTTAGAATACTAAACAGTAGTCTGTGGTCTATGATGATCTGCAGTGTTATAGAAGCAATCCTGTAAACCATGCTATTGTACTGCTTGCAAAAGATAAATTTTGGTTCTAGAAATGTGACAATGTAGCAACATAATTGGCTTTCAACATAACAAAATCTTCCCTGAATTTTTATATGCATCTCAGCTTTCATCACTTGCATACCAATTTCATCCTCTTCCTGGAGTAGCATAATAATAGGGTCTTTTAAGCAGAAAACATGCAGACAATACTTAAACTCTTATGACAAGCTTGGTTTCTTAAAGAATGAGCAGGTTCTAGCAACAACTACTTTCCCTGCAAGTAAAGAGAGATCCTATTAGTAATACCTGCTATGTTGTTGCCCTTATTTTCAAAATGGTGCTTTCAGGCTTTCCTTGTTCATGCAGCCATTTTTAGCAGTTAAAGGTTTCTGTTACATCTTGTTTGAACGTAGTTTATTAGTATATAACAAGACAATTGCAAAATGTCTTTTATGTCATTTAGTTTTATCTTTGACTAAAGAAGAACAATAATAGTGGTTGACAGTTTTTCTGCTACAGTAAATAAGTCTGTCCTATCAAATACTGTTATTATTTCTGAAAATACAATGGAACTTTGTAAACAAAACATTGTGTACTTTTAATCCCATGATCGAATTCCCTTTGCCAAATTTGTTCCATTGTCAATAGTAATCGAATGCTGATTTTCCATTCTATAATATATCTTCTGTCAGATTCACTTTGTTGATAGCTATTGGCAAACTGGAAAATTCTTCACAAGCAAGGAAAATGGTGATTGGTTTTATTGTTAATTTATATGTTGTCACTTTAAAAGGATTTTGGAATGTATAAGCTTATCTAATTGTAGCATGTAATTTTGAAGTAAACTATTTAATGATACTACCAATAATATTAACTTGTTTGTATGTAGTAAAATAGTTTAGGAAAATATATTTCAGTAATATGTTTGCTAGGAAGAACCCTGAGCATAAAATCCACAGCTTTAACAAATCTCAGAATTCCTTGTATTTCGTGTCCTGAAAATGATATATGATCTATATCAATGATTTTATCAAGCAAAGACAATTCATTTTGAAGTATTTACTTGTTGTTTCATCCTCACAAGATAGCCAGTATGCCCAGCTAGGACTAACCCTTGTGGTATTTGTGGTCATATAGAACTAAATCACCTACAATTGAATTTTGCTCTTAAAAGTAATCTTCTTTAATGTTGCCAAAGTATGTAAAACATTTTTACAAAGATCTGGATTTCAGCATAGCCATATATGTATATTTTACTTTGTATTAATTAAATTTTTATTACTGTTTTAAATTTTACTCTTGCAATAATAAATACATATTATAATTTAGACTAAAATAATTTTAACCTATAACATAAGTGGTTATTTTCACTATAAGTGGCATATAAAATGCCCATCTAAATATGATAATAAATAACCTAATATTTAAAATAAATCTAAATATGTCTTGTTGACATTAATAACTTTGTTATACTTATTAAGTAGGGTAGTAACATTTGTGCTTATACAAATATTTATATTGCTTATTTCTAGGATGTCAGACGATTTTAAAGTAGGCATTTATTTATTGGGCCAACAAGAAAGTGAAGGCCAGTAATAGGTCTTTGTCAAACAGTGACACTAAACTGAATTTTATTTCTAATACACATCAATATGCTATAAAGAAAAATATAGATTAAAGGGGCTAGAAAGTGGATGGAGAGGTTAACGCTTTAGTATGAGTGGTCAGGTAAGTCTACTCTTAATGGGTGATATCTAGACAGATACTTAAATGAAGGAAGAAAGCCAAACATGAACATATCTAGTGGGAAATAGCTAAGCAGGAAGACTGGAAAATGCAGTATCTTTGAGAAAGGAATGTACTTTGCTTGCTTAAGGGGAAAACAAAAGGAAACCAGGGGCTAGCACATGTACATAAAGAGTAGTGCTACTGGAAATGAGGATAGTTGGGTCGCCAGGGTCCCTGACATAGGTTCATGAAGGCTTTGATAAGAGGCTTAAAAAAATAAATACAGATTAAATTTTTTGAAAAAATTTAGTCTGAGCGAATGGGAAGTCAGGGGATGGTTGAGATTAGGGTATTAAAAGGTTATTCTGTTGACGTGTGAAGAACAGACTATAGGAAAGAATGGAAGCAAGCTAAGCTATATGAGGTTATGATGATGTTACAGATAGAGTGGTGGATGTGAAAGTTAAGAAATGGTAAGTTTTGATATTAGACATGTGGATTTGGCTGTGAGACATGGGAAAGAGATGGGAAGAATTTCAAGGTTTTGGCCCAAGCAAATGGTTGAGTATTTCACTGAGTCGAAGGATACTGGTGATAGAGCAGGGTTCTTAGGGAAAAGGGAAACGGTTTTACAAATTAAGAGTTCTGATTTAAACATGTTAAGCTTAGGTATCTTTTAGACATTAAGGTGAAAATGTCAGAGGAGGACAGAGGTTGGATTAAGAAATTTAAAATTGGGAGATATCAGCATATAAAAATGGCCTTTAAAATCATAGGACTGACCAAATAGTGTGCCCTGATATACTCCAATACTGAGAAATCCAGGTAAGGATAAGAAGTCAGTAATGAAGACCAAGTGTACTAGTCAGGAAGACAGAGGAAAGACTTGGTGACTGTGGTGATCAAGAAGCCAAAAGAGGAAAGTATTTTAAAAGGGTCAAAGTCATCAACTGTGTCAAATACCATAAGTAAGATTAGACAGTTTTCTAAGGAATTTTGCTATGAGGTGTCACAGATAAATAAAAGATGGTAGCTGATGGGGTGAAGGACCAAGGGAGTATTTTTTCTTTAGTTTTGAGTGTGTCTGATTTTCAATATGGGAGATATTTCACCATATCTGTATCCAATAAAGATAAAAAATTAACAATGCAAGAAAAAAGGAAATAATTTTAGGAGTGAAATTCTTAGAAAGTAGAAAAATAGGTCCCTGTACACATGGGAAGGATTGGCCTTGAATAGGAACTTGGAATTATCATAAATTATAAATTATCATGCATCATTAGGAAGGGACCTGCAAATAGGGTGGACACTATAGGTCCCTGGCTTGCCACACTAAAAATTAAGTACCATGCAGAAGGCCGTTACTGATAATCTTGTTTCTCCACTGTTCAGGTTCTTCATGAACCCTGTTTGGGTTTAATCCATGCAGTTTAACTCACTCGTGTCTTTGTAAAAGTTAGAGGGGAAAGTCAATAAAGCAACAAAGATAATCAAATTCTATGCTCCAAAGTTTCTTCTATACTATGAAAGGAAACCACCGGATTCTATTGAAAAATAACACTTCCTTGTATCAAATAGTGAGTCTAGAAACCTGTATTTACGGTTTTTGGTTTTTTCAGATTAAAACATACTCTGTTTAGCTAGACTTTTGAATATTCTATTAAGTATGTATTTTGAGGGTAGAAGAACAGTAAAGATTTCCTTTTTTAGAGGTAAGATAAATGTATATTTTGTTTGTTCCCAATCAGTTAAGTCCATGTCTATTAAGTTAATATTATAAGCAAGCTAGCAAAAATCATTTTATTCAAGACAGTTCTAGAGGCTAAAGTTTCCTTCCGATCCTTTGTGCAGCTTGAGGTTTGGGTTTGTTTGTTTTTGTTCTGTTTGCTTGTTTGTTTCTAGTCAGCTGTACAGTGTGAGGTGCCATTAACAGAACCCAGTTAGACCAGTCAGCTACAGAGTTAGGAGAAGTAAGCCTTTAGGTATGTATCATGCTCTTACCAAGTTCATATTAGATGTTAATTTGCCCTAGAATCTGTATTCATTACTAAACCATATGGTCATAATTTGTTCTTCTTAAAAGGTTTACCTTAGCTATTTTTTTTTTAAGCAATGCGAATTGTATAACAGGCTTTCAATTTCGTAAGTACCTAGGTTTACTGCTAATGTTTTATTTGTTTTGGATATCTCATTAATTTGAGTGGTGTTTTTTGGTTTGTTCTTTCCTGATTTTGTTAAAGATTTGGGTTTTTTGACATTTTTGAGAAATATTTTTGCCAGATATTTTTGACAGTCCAGATATTAATAACCAATAAAATGGGGCCTAAAGTACTGGAAATTTTTGTTTTTCTTTTTTTATATTATTTGCAATTGACTAGTAAGTAATCAGGAATAAACCTTAGTCTTTTAAGATACCAGAGGAAGTTATAAAGAATGCCTAACAATAATCACAAATAGTTTTAAAATCCTTCAAAAATTTATTTTTCAACCCCATGGAGGCAGGTATTGTACTCACTATGCCATGGGTTACAACAGGAATAAAATAGTCCTTGCCTGTTTGACTCAGTTGGAGCATCATCCCAAATACCAAAAGGTTGCTGGTTTGGTTCCCAGTCAGAGCACATTCCTAGGTTGTGGCTTGACCTCCAGTTGCGGCACGTGTGGGAGGTAGCCAATCAATGTTTCTCTCTCACATTGATGTTTCTTTCTTCCTCTCCCTTCCTTTCTCTCTAAAATCAATACATAATATATTTAAAAACATGAAGAAAATACTAACATTATGTAGAAAAATTAGATTATTAAGTTTAAAGAAATTGTAAGCAAAGGGGGGAGAATACTATATTATCAGATTTTTTCCACTGAAATAAATATGGGTGTTCATGTTGTGTATATATTTTTCTACAATACCATTTAGCAATATCAAGTTCTATTTATAAATCAGTGTGTGGAGAAATTTTCTAGTCTAGTTAATACTGTTTCTAAAAAGATATCTTACAAGAAAATATCATCTTACCTAGCTATGGCTTCAAATCTGTTTGCTAATTCTGGCATTCACATTCTAAGTGGTTAGCATCTTCATAAAGAGTTTAAGAATGAATAAAGGTTAAATTACCACAGAAACAAGGTCTCATTTCCAAATATGGTTTCTGTGCCTTAGTAGGAGAAATGTAAATGATTAATAAATCTTATCCAGCCTGCTAGAGAACTAGATCCACACTGAAAGAATGGTAGGGCAAAGAGATTTCTTGTGGTTTAGGCAGCTTTCAGTATATCTCTAGATTTGATGGAGGTGAGAATGGCCAAGAACATCAGAATGTATTTGTAAGCATATAATATTGAAGGCTCTCTCAAGAGCCAGCACAGCCTCTTTCTTTCAGAGTTGGTTGACATAAATTGCCTAAAAATATGAAAATGGGAAAGGGAACATTGAGATTTCTTAGATGATTTGCTTTGAAACACTGTCAGAAAAGCAACACCAGTAAAGTGCTTACTTTATGAAACCTTTAACCAATTCCATGGGGGGTGGGGTGGGGAGTCTGTTGACTTGACCGTAGATTCTTTTCCTTTCTTCATTCTTATTAGTAGCATGCAGAGTTTTATATATAAAGGTAAAACATAGAAAACGAGTTGTGTTAAATGGTAGAATAGGGAAGATATCTTTGATGTGGTAGTCTTTGAACAGAGACTTAAAGAAGATAAGGAAATTGCACCCGCTAAGGAAAGTTTCAAGCTGAGGCAATAGCAGGTATCCTGAGGCAGAGAGTTTTTTTTAGAAAGGTAGTCAGAGAAGTCAAAGGTTAGAATGTCAATGATTTGGGAAAGGGAGGTTGGAACTGGGGCAGGGGCAGGCAATGAAGGCCTTCTATGCTATTGTAAGGACATTGGCTTCAATTGTTATGGAAGTATATGTTATATTTTTTATGTAATTACGTTATATTATTGATGTGATAATTATTACTATTAAAGCCATAATTTTACTCATTGAATTTGATTTTGCTCAGCCTAAACTCTATATAAAGTTGTCCTGTGCAAGATATGGCAATTTATAAGCTTATTTTTTCCTGAATAATATTAAAGTAAATCATCAAGTAGCATTTTTAGAAATTAACAGTTTTCAAAGCTGCCAACTAAAAGGTAAAAATTGTCAGATTGGATAACAAAATTTAACTGTGATGGCTATTAGCCATCAAGGCATTGTACTTTAAATTAAAAGTAAAATGATGGAAAAAGGTATACTGTGATATCACACTAATCAAAACAAAGCTTGTGCAACTATATTAATAGCAGGCAAACACTTTTCAAAGCAAAGAATATAATAAGGGATAATGAGGGTTATTTTATAATGACGAAGTGATCAAGTCATCAAGAGAACACAATACTAAACTTTTACATATCTAATAACAGTTACAAATACAAAAACATAAAAATTGATACTTCTGTGAGGAGGAATAGATAAATCCACAAAGTTGGAGATTTCAAAGATTTCAAAATAACTCATTAATTGACAGAATAAGTAGACAGAAAATCAGTGAGGATATAGAATCCTTGAACAACATTATTAACTAATTTAACTGATACTTATAGACCATTACAACCAATAACAGCAGAATACACATTCTTTTCAAGTACACACACAATTTTACCAAGGTAGATCTATACATAGATCAAACTAGTTGGAATAATCTAAATGTGTTTAATACACACAAAGTATGCCCTCTGACCAAAATAAAATTCAGTTAGAAATGAATAACAAAAAGATGTGCAGAAAATCTTCAAATATTTGAAAACTAAATACCTTCTATTAAATAACTCATGGGTCGAATAAGATATAAAAGAAAATTAGAAATGAATTTGGCGAAGTAAAAGTCAAACCAAAACATCAAAATTGGGAGATGTTGTAAAGAATTAAAGTCAGTGTAAGTGGATGGCCAAACATGAATGGATAGAATCTTAACTACATTGTATTCAATATACATTTGAAAGCAGTTCTCTAAAGTTGGGAGGCAGGGTAACCTTATAAATGGAGTACGTGAAGCAAGAAATTGCTTTTTTAAGGATCATACAGTCAAAATGATTAGAGCTCCAGGAAATTGTTTCAACTCAATCTTGTTCCTGAACTCCAGACAGATTTTTCTTTAAAAAAAAAATCTTTTTTTCAATTATTGACTTGAGAGAGAGAGAAGGAAACAGGAAATGCTGATTTTTATTTCACTTATTTATGCATTCATTGGTTTGCATCTTGTATGTGCCCTGACCAGGGATAGAACCTACAACCCTGGTGTATTAGGGTGTTGCTCTAACCAACTGAGCTACCCTGGCCAGGGCAAGCAGACAGATTTTTCATCTCACCTCAGAAGTTTACTTAAAGATGACTTGAGATTGAGAAGCAAAAGATTAAACTTGTAAAAAATCACTAATTTTTTTCTCCTGTGGTTACATAATATAACGACTAAAACTAATGCACAAAATTTGAATAATAATAATAATAATAATAATATAAACACAGGTTTGAATTTAGGAAAAATTCAGACTCAGGGAATGGCAAATATATAATAGTATACCCACTATTTCTTAAATTTGGTACAACTTTAATAAGAAATATTTTGTTTGTTTAATGACTGAAGTTTTAAATTTCAGTATAATTCATGGTAATCTCCCTTGCTGATGAGATACAGTTTATTACCATATATTCATCCAATGAATTGGGAAACTTGTTGTACTGGGTTATGAACAAGCTAATAACTTTTAGAGTTTTGTTTACTCCAGTCAAAACAATGACTAGATATATTATTTTTATTCTAGATAAATTAGATTTTAGTTCTTGATGAATGTATTCTTAGATTCTTAATCTTCTAAATTTATACTGAATAATTTTAAAGAAAAGATGAAGTGATATAAAAGACACATTGAGAAGAACTATTACCTAAATTACTTCTTATTTGCCTTAAACACGTGTTTTAATAGGTAACACAGAGCACTTAAATGAAATAAAATGGCATCAGTTTAATAATACATTTTACTTTATAATAAATAATTGCTACTATATGTGAATAAAGACAGTCATTAATAGGCTATAGACCAGACCCAGCTGAAATAATGTATTTTGATATTCTTTCCTCAGTGTTTGATCTATGTATTCAAATAATGTTTTTACACAAGTAGGTTCATACTTGCCCCTGGCTGGTTTGGCTCAGTGGATTGAGCGTCGGCCTGCGAGCTAAGTGTCGCTGGTTCGATCTTCCAGTCAGGGCACATCAGAGAAGGAAAACTCTGACTCCAAAAAACCTCCGCTGCCTTGCGGCATACCTCTTCAGGGGAAAGGCTAAGGGAGTAAACCCCGACAGAAAATCCGGAGCCGGAGTCCCTAAGGCGGTTTGACGTTGTAGTCAACACCGGCAACTCCTGCGGCGCACCTGAAGCCAAGCTGTATTGACTCCGTCTTTCCCTTGGACCCTTCAGCTGCGAAGAGAGGGGGGGTCTGCTGCATGGGCAACAGCAGACCCTCCATATCACCCTGCCCAGGCTCTGTAGCTTCAGCTTCACTGGAGAGGACACTCCAGCGTCATCGCAAGATGTCGATTCAACACGGGAGGAGACAGATACCGTGTCACTCCCGAGTCGGACTGCACAGCCATTCTCGGCGGTGCAGATAGACTCTTGAGAAGCTACACCATCGTCTCTCGAGACGGACGGCTGCCGACGAGGTTCATACTATGTATGCAATATTTTAAATTTTGATTGATTTATTGTTTTTCTATTGCAGTTGTCCTACTTTTTCCCTCATTACTCCCCCCACCCCACCCACCCCTTATCCTTTAGTCAGTCCCTTTCCTATTGTCCATGTCCATGGGTCATTTATACTAGTTGCTTAGTTAGACCCTTCCCCTTCTTACCTCCCCCCCCCGCCCTCCCCCCCCAATCACTGTTAGTCTGCTCCTTGTTTACATGTCTTTGGTTCAGTTTTGCTCGTTTGTGTTGTCCATTAGTTTCCTGTATTAGGTGATAATCATATGGTAGTTGTCTTTTGTTGCCTGGCTTATTTCACTAGTATAATACTCTCCAGTTCCATCCATGTTGTCGCTAATGGTAGGAGTTCCTTCTTTCTTTCTGCTGCATAGTATTCCATTGTGTAAATGTACCACAGTTTTTTGATTCACTCATCTACAGATGGGCACTTAGGTTGTTTCCAGCACTTGGCTATTATAAACAGTGCTGCTATTAACATAGAGGTGCATAGGTTCTTTTGAATTGCTGGTTCGGGATTCTTTGGGTATAATCCTAGCAATGGAATTGCTGGATCAAAAGGCAGTTCCATTTTTAGTTTTTTGAGAAAATTCCATACTGTTTTCCATAGTGGCTGCACCAGTCTGCATTCACACCAACAGTGCACCATGCATTTTTATATTCTGGTAAATTCATTAGGTCATTAGCATTTTCCAGTGTCATTAAATATTCTTCAATATGACTTTCTACTGTTAAGCAATATTTATTGTATTAATGTACCATAATTTAATTAGCTATTTTCTATAAATTATTCTAATTTCTGTTATTATAATGCTTCTAATTTCTTAATATTATAAATAATTTAAATGAGCAAACCATGTGTGATAATCTTTAAATTATTGCCTTAAAATACATTTCAGCAAAAGCAATTACTGAGTAAAATAGCTAGAATATGTTTAAAGCTTTGGCACATTTTATCAAATTGCTTTATAGAAATATTGTACTAGTGTACATTTCTACTAAAATTTTATCTATCTTTCACACTTACTAACATTTGAGCGTTATCATTCCTCATTCTGCTAGTCTTAAAAACATATCTTAGTTTTTAAATTTGCATACTTGTTAAGAATGATCCTATCTTACATGTTTTAATAAACATATAAACCATCTACCATTGTGTTAACATTATTAATTAATTTTATTATTATGGAAAATAATTATATTAATTCAACATTAATGAGGTTAAAATCCATCAGCCCCACTATAATTTTTAATTAATTTGAACGTATGCACACCTATTTCTGGAAAAACCTCTTTTAGAGTTTTTAAATTCAGAATTAATTTTGAAGAATTTAATGAAATAATAGTATAATTCGGAATATCCATAGAGTAAATATTTTTAAACACACTGTTTTAGAATAGCAGGAATAAAAATTATATACAATCAAAATGGGTCATGAAAGCATATTTGTTGACTGTTTAGGTAATAAAATAGAAGGCAGATAGCAGAATGAAAATATTTGATAGGGAGTAAATAAAATTTGCTATGAATAATTTTAAATTATTCAATTGAAAATAGATGATTTATGAAATGTTATTATTGTAGAGAATAATATCCAAGAAGAAATAATTATACAGTGTTCCCTCACTTATCGTGGGTATTACGTTCTAGCCCCCCTCCCCCCCATGATAGGTGAAAATCCACAAAGTAGGAACCTTACATTTATTTTAGTATTTATATATATTTTAAGGCTTTATAAACCCCTCCCACACACTTATAAACCGTTTCCAGTCCCTTATTAACCTTTTCCACATTTTTATAAACCCTACTTATGTTCTTAAACATATTCTGTCTACACTCTTAAACCTACATAACTTTAACAACATACATATACAGTACCACAAAATCCCACGATATAGCAAAAATCCGCGATAAATAATTAAATATAATATATTTTAAAATCCCGCAATACAGTGAGGCTGCAGTAAGCGAACCGCAATATGGAGAGGGACTATTGTACTCTGTTAAATGATCTCTAGTTCTACACTTAAAATCAACATATTTTCAATTGGTAGGAAGAACAGAGGAACACTTTTGCTACAATGTAATAGTAACACATTAAAATAAAATACGAGCACACTAGCTGTGGGGTTTTTAATTTATCTGATTCTAGACCTGGGTGACAGAGGCTTGGGTGGATAACAGCGTGTTACAGTACATGAAACACAGCCTTTCTACACTATAATAAATTAACACAATTTTTTCTTAGACTGTGTATAAAGCATGCATAATGGAATACTTAGTAAATGAGAATTCTGCATGTTTTTTTATAGACTACATTACCATGGTATCATCTCTGTATACCAGCTGAAATAACAGACTGATTTAAAAATCATCAATAAGCTGTCTTCCTCTTTAAGTCACATTAGCACCTCCAGGAAATATTACAGAGAAACCAATCACGAAATGCTGCCTGAGTTGATTCCCTAGCTCCAACAATCACTATGTGACCGTGGGCCTGACTTTAAGCTCACCATATCTCTATTTCATCCTTGTAAAATGGTTTATTAATACTAATTTTCAGGGTTGTAGTAAGCATAATTTGGTTAATACATGGAAAGCATGTAGTAAAAGTTTCACAAAACTTCATGTTGTTTTTGTTATTTGTTCCACATAGCAATTTAATTCTACTCATTAAGCATTCTTTATGATTATGTATGTTTCTCCAAATGGAGTGTAATTTGATTTACAAAATGGCAGATAGTGGAAAAGACTATTTAAAAATACCATTTAGCAAAAAATTATTTTTCCTGGCCATTATCCTCCACTATAATACTTGATTCAGTTATCTGGCATATTCACTGTCAAATCTAAATCTGGAACCCTAGTTCAGTTTGCATTGTCAAGACTTGGGGACCCTGGGGCCTCTGGAGTTAGACCCAGGCGTTCAGCATCTCCTAAACATACTTTGAGACTTGAGTTATCACTAGAAGAAGTGCCAACCCAGCTGAAACACTGTACATTGGATTAATGTCCATGTTAGACTTTTTATTTTGAGTAGATTTTTAGCAACAAAACGTTATGCAAGGAAGCTTTTTTTGTGATGAATAGATATTATGTCAAAAACTGTAGCAGATCTCACAATGTACTGTGGAAATGTCTTTTTTTCTTTAAACACCATTTCAAAGCTCTTGGAAACTGCATAACTTTCCAAATGAAAATGACTTCTGCGTAATGATTCTTGAATAGGTTTTTTATCTTTCAAATTTACAGTTTCCTAAAATATATGCGTGTGCATATTTTTCTCCTTTAGAGCTGGGTAGAGAAAGCAGAAAAACAGACTCTTCTCTCTGATACACTTGACCTATCAGAACTCTTTCACCCAGACACATTTCTCAATGCTCTTCGCCAAGAAACTGCAAGGTAATTAAAATGAAATACTTATTTGTCTGTGAGGGTAATTATACTTTGCTTTACTCACTTCTGATTATATTTCCTTAATTGCCGAGAAATAAATTTATCGTTGAATCCAAATAGTTATGTTGTTTCCTAATAGTTGACTTTTAATTATACAGTTTACTTGTAGTTTAGTTTTGCTTTAATTATGATGTGCTTTCTATTTTTTAAATTAGAATTGAAAAGGGTAAAATTTAACTTTAAAAGTTTTGGTTATTTATCTAGACCTTTTGTGAACAGTATGATAGGCAGAAGTCAAGGGGAGATAATTAGAGCTAAATGAAATAAAGTTAAGTGAAATTTTAAATGTAATTTTTTTGTCACACTATCCACATTTGAAGTGCTCAGATAGCTACATGTGGCTACTGGCTACTACTTTGGACTGCTTGAAAAAACATTTTTATCATTGCAGAAAATGCTGTTGGACAGTGCTAACTAGGCTTTTTGGTAGGGAACAGTACTTAATGATTAAGTTATTTTTGTAACAAATTTGGATTATCATTTCATGTATAGTCCACAATTTTTAACAAAGATAGACTGGGAAAAAAAGAGACTCTTCCAAAAATATACTGGACATAATTAAGTTGTGGTTTAGTGGTTCGGGGGGGTTTCAATTTATAATGCCTGAGGTCATATTATAAATATTAATATTTTAGTTTAGCTAATAAACATTTATTCCACAAATCATATACCTGAATTTGAGGATGGTGGTCCAAATGGAGGATGCAAAAAGTAAAGGTCCTACCCTCAAGGAATTTATACAGCCGTGGAGAGGAGACTGATATAACCAGTTAACTTTAAAAATGTTGTGTGAATTCTAGCTAAGGAATTTTTGTTGCTTATATATTGTAAATATTTTTATTTTAAATAAATAGGAATATATCTATTTTCTATTATTCTTTATATTGTACTTCCTGAGAATTACTTCTTTCTGATATTTGATGCTTTACTTTTACAGGGCAATGGGCTTTTCTGTGGATAGCCTTAAATTTGTAGCCTCCTGGAAAGGTCGACTGCAAGAAGCAAAGCTGCAGATTAAGGTATCAGACTAATTTTAAATGTTTTTCTGGGTCTAAAAATTATAATTTTACCAACTGTGATGAAAAGATTCCTGTAAGTCCAATCTCAAAGTCATCTATCTTTATAGTGTAGGATTCACAGAGATTGTAAGTTAAGATTTAGCATGAAACAACTTGTACAAAATGCAATTTTTTCTAAGGCAAAAATAAGAACCTTAAAGGGATACAACATA